>NC_090266.1:977182009-977485402 GCF_040414725.1 Anabrus simplex
TTCATGACATGGTCCAAATATCACATTTCCATTATCAACGCAGATCATCAGGGATATTATTCACTTAGCTCGATCTTTAGATCATTCTCTGCTTCACATATCACAAATATCAGAGCTGACTTATCAATGACTTCCTGTCACTAACTGTTTTACTAAAAATGACGAGATTGCCTCTCAAAAACACAGCTATTGAAAATGAGTAACCGCAATTACACACAGAAATAAATATTCGCGTGTCCACCAAATCGTCGCAAAAATACACGGTATAAGAGCTACCGGAAACGGTCATCTGAATGATGATTACTCAACATGAACAAACTGAATGCGCAAGTAGCAAAATAAGCATTAAAAATCAACAAGGCGGCATCTGCAAAATCATAACTTCAACAGAAATATCGCTCATAACTAACGTTATAATAACATGATTTTTATTATTATTATTAATCTGCATTACACTCAATGAAATCTCATAATATAGCATTCTAATCTGTCAAAGTGACTTACTACAAGATGATCCATAAATAATATGCAAACACATTTACTTAAAGAAAGTGCGCGAGTAACCCTAGCTCACACTTATTATTATTATTATTATTATTATTATTATTATTATTATTATTATTATTATTATTATTATTATTATTATTATTATTATTATTATTATGAATTATTTACAAACCTATCTAACAGTCTAAGCTACATTTGATCATCGATTGGTTCATAGTCCTACATATTTATTATTATTTATTTATTATTATTTATTATTTATTTATTATTATTTATTATTATTTATTTATTATTTATTATTTACTAGCAAGATACCCGTGCTTCGCTACGGTATTATACTGAAATTTATAATTGAATGCTTATTGTCTTAGATATATAATCCGCCGAAATTCGCGATCTGACTCGTTCTTTGCGAGAATCCACCAAAATTCCCGATCTATTATTTTACGGCACGTTTCCTCCCATTTTAAAATCTTCCTTTCCAGCAATCGATTTCGTACTTCCCGGGTTAGGCTCAAGTATTCCTCCAGGTCAGTTGGGTCCGTAAATCTTTGCCATCTTTTCCTATAATATTTTTAATACGGATATAATCCTTCAGGAGATCCGGCGTGCTGTCATACTGGGTGCCTTGGCGGCACTGAACCCGCGAACGGACTGCATTCTTAGTCATTACCCGTCCAGGAGCCGTTTCCATCGCGGTCCGCAATTTGACGACGGTCCGGAATATTATTATTATTATTATTATTATTATCATGTGTTGCTGGAATGGCTGATGACAGGGAAAACCGGAGTATCCGGAGAAAAACCTGTCCCGTCTCCGTTTTGTCCAGCACGAATGCCACATGGAGTGACCGGGATTTGAACCACGGAACCCAGCTGTGAGAGGCCGGCGCGCTGCCGCCTGAGCAACGGAGGATCCTTATAAGTACATTAATAACAGTAAAATCAATTGGTCTCACCTCCTTCTACACCCCACCGCCGTTAAGTTTATTTACAGCCACCCCCCCCCCCCCCGAAAAAGAATTAAAAGGATGCTTGTTTCTTTATGTTTAAGGAAGATTCCAAACACCAATGTTCACGTCTATTACCTTCAGTTTTGAGATATAAGTATCCACATAAAAATAATTTACTTTTTTTTCACTTCATTTCACAATAATCTCTCCTCCCCCTAAATGAATTTTCCCGCAAAAAAATACTTGTTTCTTTAATAGCAAAGGATCTTCTAAATACCAATTATCACGACTCTAACTTCTTCAGTTTTTGATTTATGTGTCCTCATGAAAGGAATTCAACTCCTTTACACTCCCGCCCTCCAAGATGGTTTCCCCACCAAAACGCCTTTTTCTTTGTTTTTAAAGGAGATCCAAATACGAATTTTCACGTCTGTAACAACTTTAGTATTAGATGTATGTATTCTCATACAATTAAGTCAACTAATGTTTCAATTCTTTCACCCCCCCCCCCCCTTCATTGGATTTTCCGAGAATACGTGTTTCTTTACTTTTAAAGCAGATTGCAAATATCAAATTTCACGTCTGTAACATCTTCATTTTTGAGATATCAGTAGCCTAATTAAAAGATTTCAACACCATTTTCAGTCACTTTTACCCCCGCCCTCCACACAAGTAGTATTTCCGAAAACTAAAAATACACTTTTCTTTATGTTTAATAGAGATAAAAGATACCACTTTTCACTTCTGTAACATGTTAAGTTTTTTAGATATCCGTAAAAATTCTCATTTTAAAATTTCACCCCTTTTGGGTTCCCCTTAAGTAGAGTTTCCAAAAACAAATAATCTATATTTCTTTACATTTACAGGAGATTTACACCCACTTTTTACGTCTGTAACATTTTTCGATTCCAAGATATTCTGTAGATATAGTCTTTCAAAAAATTCACCCCAATTTGTCACTCCTGTTTAACCGCCATTAATTGACTTTTCCAAAAACTAAAAAATACGTGTTTCTTTATTTTTAAAGGAGATCCCATATGCGAATTATCAGTTCTGTTATATCCTTCGTTTCTGAGATATGCGTATCCTCATTAAAGGCATTCAACCCATTTTTCACCCTTTTACACCCCTCCTATTAGGACTTACTTGAAACAAAAAAATACGTGTTCCTTTATTTTTAGAGGAGATTCTAACCACCAATTTTTACATCTGTAAATTTTTAAGTTTTAAGATGTAGACACACTCATTTAAAAAATTCACCCCCGTTTTCACCCCCCAATGTTTGGATTTTCCAAAAACGAAAAAATACCTGTTTCTTTACTTTTAAAGTAGATCCAAAATACCAATTTTCAGGTCTGTAATATCTTCAGGTTCTGAAATATAAGTATCCTCATGCAAGGCATTCAACCCATTATTCACCCTTTTACACCCTTCCTATTGGGATTTTCCGAAAACAAAACAATACGTGTTTCTTTATTTTTAAAGGAGATTCTAAATACCAATTTTACATCTATAAACTTAAAAAGGTTTGAGATATAGATACACTCATTTTAAAAATTCACCCCCTTTTCACCCCCCCATTAATTGTATTTTCCACAAACAAAAAATACGTGTTTATTTATTTTTAAAGGAGATCCCAAACACCAATTTTCAGGTCTGTAATATCTTCAGGTTCTGAAATATAAGTAGACTCATGAAATGCTTTCGACCCATTTTTCAACCTTTTCCACCCTTCCTATTAGGATTTTCCGAAAACAAAATATACGTGTTCCTTTATCTTTAATGGAGATTCTAAATACCTATTTTTACACCTATAACCTTTAAAAGTTTTGAGATATAGATACACTCATTTTAAAATATTGTCCCTGTTTTACCCCCCTTAATTGGGTTTTCCAGAAACAAAAAAATACGTGTTTCTTTATTTTTAAAGGAGATCCCAAACACCAATTTTCAGGTCTATAATATCTTCAGTTTCTGAGATATAAGTAGCCTCATTAAAGGCATTCAACCCCTTTTTCACCCCTTTTCACACCTCCTATTGCGATTTTCCGAAAACAAAAAAATACGTGTTTCTTTATTTTTAATGAAGATTCAAAATACCAATTTTTACATCTACGAACTTTAAAAGTTTGGAGATATAGATTCACTAATTTTAAAATTAACCCCCTCTTCACCCTCCCATTAATTAGATTTTCCAAAAACAAAAAAAAATACGTGTTTCTTTATTTTTAAAAGAGATCAAAAGTACCAATTTTCAGGTCTGTAATATCTACAGTTTCTGAGATATAAGTACCGGTATCCTGATAAAAGGCATTCAACACATTTTCCCCCATTTTCACCCTTTTTCACCCCTCCTATTGGGATTTTATGAAAACAAAAAAATACGTGTTTCCTTATTTTCAAAGAAGATTCTAAATACCAATTTTTACATTTGTAAACTTTTAAAGTTTTGAGATATAGGTGCACTCATTTTAAAACTTCACCCCCCCTTTTCACCCCCTTAGCAATGGAAAATCCAAAAATCCTCTCTTAGCGAGCACCTACATCTTAATATGAATGTATCTCCAAAATTTCATTTCATTATGTCCAGTAGTTTTGGCTCGGCGATGATGAATCAGTCAGTCAGTCAGGACAAGCTATTTTATATATATATAGATTATTATTTATTATTTATTATTATCACACACGCATACTTGATACATTTTTATAAAGGCGTTACACACGTTCACACTTACATAAACACTCGCATTTCCTAGCACTTCAATGGAGATTATACAATAGCACTGCATTGCACCTGACGTGAAGTCGAAAGTTTTCTCTCCGCTACCTGCCTGTCGTCTCCTGCTGGTCACACACCCCTCTCAGTTTGTTTGTTTAAGGCTTTCCGGTTGTTCACCTCTTCGGAACATAACAGTGTACTCAAAGTCTAAACATCGCGGCCTTCCATCAATGAAACAAAGTCATTCTCCTTCCTGCAACTGCTTTAACTAATTCCTCCCTCGTAACATCTCGCTTGCCATAACAGTTCATTGAAAGTGATGAAAACAAGCTAAAAGTACTGTTTCCAATGATGTGTGGAGAAATTTTTATACTGATCGTCCTCCAAAATAAAAGAATAAAATGGCCTTTCAACAAGTATCCAAACTACACGTGAATTAGAAACTTTATGCAGTTACGTGTTGCGACATGTTCCATTGTCCCTCTCGGTTGGTTGTGTAAGTTCATTTAAGGCAAGGGTTGAAAAGTGTAGCTATTGCCTGATTATCTCTGCATAAATTCAAATAAAAATAAAAGTGTGTTGAAGTGTTCATTTCTCCTGAAATATTACTCTCCCAAGTAAATACATGGCTCAATCGGATGCCAACAAGTGTCTCTGATCGCTTTCCTACCAGACTCAGAATTCACAAAGAAACGTTCATACAAGACTGAACTCAACATCAACTCGTCTGGATTAAACACCGACTAACTAACTGACTTTGAAAACTGCCACACAACTGACTGAATTAACTAACTGGCGCTGACTCTCTGAATTAACTGACACACACTCTCTGAATTAACTGACACACACTGAAGATTCACCACTCTGCTCGTTGGTTTTGTAATCATTTCTCTCCCCACTTCGAAAATAGTTCTGTGGAAGGGATGTGGCGTAGTAATCTAGCACTTGGGAGCGCTTTATCATACATCCGTAGGTTAAAGCTTTAAGAAATATGTACAAAATCTTCCTAATTTCGGTCTGACTTACTTGTTATATTGCGCCGTGGGAAACGATCACAGGGTAATCCACACGACGGCGCGCCTCACTGGTGTTATTTTCTTCCTGCGAATGGTTTCTTCCCGCCATGACAGTTCAATTCCTGGGCAATACCACTCTTCCGTGTAAAGTTAAAATTTTCTTAATTAACCGCAAATTAATCACACATTTGCACCGATAAATTTTCAAATAATATTAGGAAGTCAGGACACTGTTTTTCACAACTACTCCGGGCTCCAAATAGCGAAATACTGGCCGTAGATTCCCGCTATGACAAAACATTCAAATTTGCAATTTTGTGATTGGCTGATACGTTCGCGCTCTTCGCAGCATGGATGCTTCCATTTTCTGCCAGGGGTTGATGGGTATTATCGTTGTCCCTCTTGCACTTCTAACTAGGTCAGGCCTCAACGCGTGATTTTTCCGTGAGAACCAAGCAGAAAGTTGCCACTCCTTGTCGGTACCATAAACTTTATTGGATGTAGCACTTAGGCCTGTCTATAAGCTGTTCGTGCCATGAGAAAAGTTTTGCGGATCTCCTCGCCGTCTGACTGGCGCCAGAATGTTGCTTTGTGACTGCCAGCTTTCACAGCCTACTGTAGTATTCCAACATGCGAATTATTCAACTTTTAATTCATACATTAATTACGCAAATTCGATTATGGGTGCAATATAGCCTAATGATTTATGAGAGTGGGCTAGGGAAAAGGTGTAAGGCGAAGGTATTGTAGAATGAGGAGAAGTTGGTGAGGGAAGTAAGAAGAAGGCGGAGTAGATCTGGGGTTGGTGGAGTGGTGGAGGAGTAGGGTGGCAGGGTTGGGACAGTAGGTGATCGAAGATGTGGACGAGGTGAGATAGGAGGAGGGCCAGGCCGGGGACGACTGCGAGGTGTGTGAGGACAGTGCAGGGGTTGTGGGGGAGAATGCGAAGGTTCCACACGATGATGGCGACCATAGATGTGAATTCCGGAAGCGATGAGGCGCTGGACGGCGTCTGAAGTGTGTGCCGGTTGGCACACGATTTTAGCCTTTCCCTACTACGTTTTAGGCCTGGGCAAAATGCCGTTGGAAAGTGTATCACCTGGGAATTTTATCCCTACTCTGTTTAGTTTTATTTCCTGTGCGACTTACGTCGCTATGTTTTGGTATCTTCTCTGCCCGCGGGGTTGTGTTCCATCGTACATTTACATTGTATTCTGCTCTTATCTTTGTTATTTCATGGTCCGGTCTTGCACCGGGTCTGAAGCGAGTCTATCGCTCGTGGCTCGTCCGCTGTCCGGCCGAGTTCGGCTTGGCCTAGCTTATTAGTGGGTGCCTGGTTGATTGTCGTCCATCATGGAGCTTGGACGTGTTTTGCGTTGGCTCATGGCTAGAGCATTGAAATACCACAAAATGCCTGGGTAATTCATAAGATATGAGGGGATTATGCCCTCAAAGTTGATCTGATTCTTCTGGGAGTGGACGTCCGCAACATATGTAATATTTTCTTCCATTTCGAAAGTTGTGAGTATAAGATCCCGGGCTGACGCCATGCGTTATCTAATGTGCAACGACCAAATGTAAGTTATGTTTTTCAAGATTATTCTAATCTTCTTTCTCCTCATCCTGGATTGCCTCGCCTTGAAACTTGGTTAAATTTGGTGGATGTTACTCCGCCCTACGAATTACATTCTGTTTTATCTCCTTCGGAGAGAACTTGGAAATTTAGTATTGTGGAAAGTTCTCGGCTTACTGACTGCACCATTTCAAACTCCGTACCGGAGGAAGATCTCTATCGAACCTTGCATATCTCTCTGCATCTTTCTGGGACAAATAACTTCATTGTAAATCTTAATTTTTTGGATCATGTAAATGATAAGGGCAAGAAATCTTGTAATTTTATGTAATTAATGTTCTGGAAAAACTGCTTACTTTAGATGCTTTCTGTCAGAAGATAATTTTTCAAATTAATTATTTAATTCTTTAATGTTAATTTTAGTTTTTAACTTAGAGGGCGTCTCTCTTCTCAGAGGAAAATATTTGGACTTAATCTTCAATTATATTTATTTAATTTCTACCTTTTAATTTTATCTTGTCATAAACGGTGCACCGTAGGTTTTAAAGAAGAAGAAAAAGGTATGTTTTTTTAAAAAAGGATAAACTTTTGCAAAGGAATTATTAATTAAATGATTTAATTGTTTTGAAAGAAATTAAGTAGTGTTTTTCTTTCCTTCATACTTCAAACATTGCCACCGCAAAAACCGCTAGGTTACGGTCCGAGTTGCCTCTGTTTATGGTCCTGTTCCTGATTTGGGTGAGTATCCACGCTTCCTGTTTAATTTTGTCCTTGTTTGAGTTTTTTTTA
Source organism: Anabrus simplex (assembly GCF_040414725.1). NCBI lineage: Eukaryota > Metazoa > Arthropoda > Insecta > Orthoptera > Tettigoniidae > Anabrus > Anabrus simplex. Next base: position 977,189,567 of record NC_090266.1, read on the forward strand.
CCTTTGTTTACTTGTACCAGTAATTGCCGGTACGAACTGGTACAAGTGGGTAGTTGAATCCGCACTAGGAAAGTAGGTCCGTCTGAGTTATAGATGCGGAAGGCGCGCTGTACAGGGATGTCTGCCTGGCGGAGGTCGTGGGCAAGAACGGCAGGCGCTATGCTGGGATCGATCCCTCGGATGACGCAGCTGTAGATAGATGGTGGTGTGTGCTGAGGTAGGCGTACCATGTTCTCCGGAGAAGCGACGGTATGTCCCTCGGCAGATGGCTGCGTAGAAGGAGGGTGAGACGTTTGAACAGTGATGGGAGGGAGGGGGAGAGAAGCTTGCAAGAGGCGGAAAGGATGAGACATAGTCAGAGTAGTAAGAGAAGCAGAGGTATGGGCGACATTGGTGGTAGTGGTGGTAGTAGTAGTCATAGTAGTGGTGGTAACAGATACGATACAAGGAGTAGTAAGGGTAGATGGAGTAGATACGGTGGTGGTAGTAGGAGGAGGGGAAGGGCACGAAGACACTGGTAAGGGGGATGGTGGGGACTTGGGAGGTGTAATGTCAGCACTGGCAGCCAGTTCTTCGTCTGCTTCAATCTCAGCTTGGAGGTCAGCCGGTGTAGAAATCACGGAGTAGAGGCGGTGATGGATGAGAGCGCCGGTCTTCTGGACTGGAAGCGGCAGATGTGTAGTAGAGCAGGACCTCTGGTGCTGGGTCGGTGCCGTTGTAGAGGCGGTGAACAAAGTAGACACCGGTCGAGAGAAGGACTTCACAGATGTCCTCTTCCAGGATATCGGGATCAATGTCCTGGATGATGCAAGTGGATAACATTGCTGGGGAAGGCCGTCAACCTACTTAGGGACAGCCAATTATGCTATTTGGCCCGGCGAGGTGAGATGTATAGTTGAGGCGTCACCCCGGCCGCACAAAAATATAGGATATGTGAGAGAATATCTGAGTCCACTTAAAAGGAGACTGCAACAAAAAGCCGTGTAACTTTCGCTTCGCCGACATTGACATTTACAAGTGACTGATTATTTAGGATGAGTGTTTCCAGACTTGTGTTTATTTTCCAGGTGCTCATATTTCAAAGTGAATGAGATGTTCTGAACAGTGATAGATTTTTGAACAGTGCTTGTATTTCGTCAAGTAATTGAAATATTTCGAGCGTTTTCACTGACATAACGGTGCTATAAGACTTAGAATTTCACCAAGTGTCGAAAAATGACAGGTGATTGAATATAACTTAAACTCTGTATCTTCGTCACCAGAGTTGCAATTTTAAATAAGTCTTAAACACTTCGAAGCATTTTTGTAGGTGATATACTGTGAACTGTATATTTGAACTTGTATTTATCAATGTTATGAGTGATCGAACCAAGGACTGTTAGCGAACAGAGTCAGTCGCAATTTATTTTTCAATTAACGCGTTTGAACCGGAATAATTTCACAAGTACGATATTTTGTTTCCATCCGATCAAAGTGATTGCCTTTCAAAACTGTGTAAAAATTTAGGAATATTTATCAAGTGATTTATCAAGTGAGAAAATTTCAACTTATGCCAAGTGTCACATTCTTCGAACTTACTACGTCGATTTCATTGGCATTCGACGATGTGAAGTTACATTATCATATAATTTTAAATGGCTATTTATTTTGCAAGTTCGATTTTATTGACATTCGACTCTGTTTACTTATTTTTTACGTGCTAAGACTGAATTGCTTGTTCAATTTTATTGACATTCGGCCGCATAGAATTCACTTTAAATTATTAGTGTCAGAACACGGAGTAGAGTCTAGTGACATTCTACCGTGTGATAGTTATTGATTCATTCATTGAGTACACGATTTCTACGCGCTCTTTCTCATCTGTGCAGAAGCCGCTTTCCAAATTAACACGTCCAGGGCATAAGCGCGTGTAATCATGTTCATCTTATAAGTGACCAATATCGATGCCCATTCTACTAGAATTTCTAGACCGTCCGGATCTTCTAGAAATTCCAGAACGTCTAGAATTTCCATCGAGGGAGGAATCATGGTTCCATGGTGCAGAGAGGAGACCCATGGTAGTACGAGAGTAGCAGCCGGACTTCAAGGAACATCGCCAGTCGCAGGACAAGGAAAGGACACTTCCCAGTATTTCTTCTGCACAGAGGTGATATGAAATTTGAACTTTTGTCAATAAACTCAGTCTTCTTTGAATCAGACATTATTTCAACAAACCTCTCTCTCTCTCTCTCTCTCTCTCTCTCTCTCTCTCTCTCTCTCTCTCTCTCTGTGTGTGTGTGTGTGTGTGTAGCACTCCATTTCTGTACCTTAAACGCCCTGCGTTGAAACTTATGCTCTTCTAGCTAAAGAACGGCATTTACGGTTACAATATACACATTGTATTATATTACCATAGTCTTAATGATAGTAAATTAATAATCTACCGTACTGTACTACAGACGTAAGTGTGAAATTTTATAGTATTCCGTTACAACATCACGAAATGGATTTGAAAATGCAGTAGTCAAATATAATTATAATTATACAAATTTGCCTCCGTTACACAATATCAATAACTCAGAGAAATACTGTATTTTACATACGGAAATTCATGTCCTCGTCCCGAGATTGCACAACTCTTTTCAAGTGCACACGTAATTGAAATGAGCTACATATACAGTTTTAACCACACAGCAGCCCCCATGCCAATCTTAAACTTATGGCAATATCGGAAATGAAGCCCGGGCCCCCGACGAAGACAGCTAGTAGTGCTACATGTACATGTAACATTGTCTGTCTTCAAATGGTAGCAAAGGGGACTTAGGCAAGAGAGCAGCTACATTTTTTCGACGGCTGCACTCTTGAGAAACATATAAATGGGGATTCGCTGCATTTTGTAAAGTTTAATTTCCCTAAGGCTGGCTTGAATTGCAGGGAACCTCAAACTACCAGGGCTCTACTGTACAGTAGCAAAGCAAAGGGCATAATCTAGCTAACTTTACTATTAATGATAAATATACTGAATACGGAATCACAACCGTGGAAATTTTGGAATGTCATCGACGTGAGAAACTACAATAATTTTTATGATTTAACGTATCAATGTCTGAGAATTAACCCCAGCCATCTCCTGATTGGTTTGACACAGAGGACGCCAAGATCGAAGCTGAGATGCATGCGAAAGGGCGAGGACGCGAATTTGATGATGATGATGATGATGATGATGATGATGACGATGCTTGTTTTAAGGGGCCTAGCATGGAAGGTCATCGGCCCCTAATGGAACGAGATGGACGACATGACACATGATAGTTAAAATTTTAAAATTTATCCACTGACTAGAGTTAAAAAAATGGTGATGAAGAAAAATGAGTATGAGATTAACGCAATCAGTGGATCTAATTAGCAATGCCTTATTTTCTAATAAAATAAGAGAAAATACAGGAAACAAAGCAATAAGGCATTGCCTGGAAGTACAGATATATCATTTACGATAAACGTTAGAAACACACATTAAAATACGCAACGCAAACTAAAATGAGGTCAATGGGATAAAATCGCAATTAACACAAATACACTAGGAAAAAGGGCTTCGTTACACACGATAAAAAAGACCACTATCCCTCATAAAGCGGATGACGAGGTCTGCTGACTGCTCGTCATCTCGCAGGATGAGGGTGATGGTATGTGGGAATTTTAGACTACGGCGCAGATCGACCAGGTCCACGCACTCCGTAAGGATGTGTACCACGGTAAGATGATCGCCGCAAGTACACACCGGAGTGGGTTCTCCTTTCAATAGATGGGAGTGAGTCAGGATACCGTAGCCGATCCGAAGACGGCATAATACCACTGCTTCCCTCCGCGAAGCCCGAAGGGAAGTCCTGCATACCTTCGTTGTACCTTTTATCGCCCTCAGCTTATTTGGAAGAGGAGTGGTCTGCCACTTCATCTCCCAATGGGATGTCTCAGCTGAGAGCGAATATCACTTGGTGGAACCTTGTACGGCAACGGGGGAAGTGTAACTGCCTCCCTGGCACCCTGATCTGCTAACTCGTTTCCCTCTACACCCATGTGGCTTGGGGGCTACAGAAACGTGATTCTGGTTCCGGCATCCGAACACCCGGCCTGCAGGTCCTGGATCTGCTGCACCAGAGGGCGCCGAGGAAAACAGGTATCAATAGACTGCAGCGAACTCAAGGAGTCAGTACACACAAGAAAGTGTCGGCGCTCATCGGACAGTGCGTACCGCAGAACTTCACAGATAGCATAGAGCTCCGCTGTGTACACACTACAGGTTTCCGGGAGAGCAAAAAGAAACCTGTCAGTGTCGACAACGAACGCACAGCCCACTTTACTCTCTGTTCTCGAGCCATCCGTGTAAACGACAACTGAGCCTGGATACCGGCCAACAACGGACAGAAACAGCCTCCGATAAATCGAACGGTCGGTGTATTCCTACGGGCCAGTGTGCAGATCCAGGATTATTTCAGGTCGTCGTACTACCCACGGAGGTACCCCACTTGGTTGTCTGAAAAGGCAAGGAACCGAAGGTACGTGAACAATCTGTGACTGCTATCCAAGCGTATTCCAACCGGCCGCCTTGCTCGAGGACAAGCAAACGGTTGCCATTGTTGAATACGCAAGGATAGCTTGAATGAAGTGGCATCTGTCGCAAACTTGCAGCATACGAAAGAATCATTTGCTGGCGCCTCAGGTGTAATGGCGGCACATCGGACTCAGCGAGCAGGCTAGCGACGGGGCTTGTAGGAAAAGCTCCCGTCGCCAACCTAACCCCGCTGTGGTGGATGCTGTTCAGCTTCGTAAGGACGCATGGTCTTGCTGAGCCATATGCTGCACTGTCGTAGTCTAGCCGGGATAAAATATGTGCTCTATAGAATAGTAGGAGCACCATGCGGTCAGCACCCCAATTAGTGCTGCTAAGAAACTTCATGATATTCAGCTTCTCATACATTGCACTTTTAACTGCCGCACGTGTGGCTCCCACGATAATTTACTATCGAAAAGGAGCCCAAGAAATCGGCAAGTGTCAACTACGGGAAGAGCGACATTTCCTAGATAAAGTTCACCAGGAGGGTGAAGAGTACGTTGACGACAAAAGTGGACAAAAGAGGTCTTTGCGATGGAAAATCGAAAGCCATATTCTAAGGTCAACTGCTCCACTCTCCTAATAGCTTGCTGTAATTGTCGCTCTGCGACTGCCATATTACGCCAACTATAGTACAGAGGAAAATCGTCATCATATAGCGACGGTATTACTGCTGAACCAGCAGAAGCGACAATACCGTTTATGGCAATCGCGAACAGAGTGATACTAAGAACCGATCCCTGTGATGCTCCATTTTCCTGAACGTCGTATTGCGAATACGTCCTCCCTACTCGGACACGGAATAGACGGAGGGACAAAAAGTTCGCAATAAATACCGGCAAGTTACCTCGGAATCTCCATTGATGCAGAACTGAAAGGATACCATATCGCCATGTGGTGTCATAGCCCTTTTCTAATTCAAAGAAAACAGCTACCAAATGCTGTTTGCGGAGAAAAGCATCCTGGATAGAGCTCTCCAGGCGTACCAAGTGGTCAGTGGTCGATCGAGCGGCTCGAAAACCACACTGGTACTCGGACAAGAGTCCTTGTTTCTCCAGACACTACACAAGTCGGCGATTTAACATCCTCTCAAATAGCTTACACAGGCAGCTTGTAAGACAAATCGGTCTGTAACTTCCTGCATACTTAGGATCTTTGTCAGGCTTGAGGACAGGAATGACTATGCCCTCTCGCCACTGAGACGGAAAATCACCCTCTAGCCAGATTCGGTTGAACACACGAAGGAGATATAGTAGGCTATTATCACTAAGGTGTTTCAACATCTGGTTATGGATGTTGTCTGGTCCAGGAGACGTGTCCTTGCAAAGCGCTAAGGCGCTGCGGAGTTCCCACTCCGTAAAGGGCACGTTATAGTCCTCTGAAGCTTGAGTGGAAAAACCAAGGTGATGACGTTCTGCCTCCCGCTGAGCGAGGAAATCACGATGGTAATTCCCTAGATGGTTAGCAATCGAGAGTGGTTCAGTGACGACACTGCCTGCAATGGAAATTCCCGGTACAGAAGATGATCCTTGGATACCCGAAATACGTCGAAGTTTAGTCTACACTTGAGATGATGGAATATGTGACGTCATAGGCGAAGCTTTCTTACTTTAGCGAATAAGAACTCGCCTTAGCGCGGAGTTTCTTAAATGTTACTAAGTTGGCCACAGTAGGCTGCCTACGATAACATGTATGGGCACGGCGGCGTTCTTTGATAGCTTCTGCAGTTTCTTCGTTCCACCAAGGAACGAGTTTTCGGCGAGGAGTCCCCGAGAAGGACGGGATGGACTCCTCAGCAGCAGCAAGAATAACTCGGATGATGTAAGTTATTTCCTCGCCGACGTTCCGCCTGATATCGTCGTTAAAGATAGCTAGTGATGTGTACTTTAGCCAATCAGCCTGTTTAAGAATCCATCGAGGGGGCGACTCAACGAATTTTTCTTTCAACAAAGTAAGGATGATGGAAAAATGGACACCGTCACAGAGATAATCGTGTGTATTCCACCGGAACAGCGGAACGTTCGAGAATATGTGCCGTAACGTACACTAAAGTGAGTTGGTTCCCCCTGTGTTCAAAATACATAAATCCAGCCTTGTTACTAATGTTTCCAGCCCCCTTCCCCGGGGGCAAGGCGTCTCAGAGCCCAATATGGGTTGATGGGCGTTAAAATCTTCCAATAAGAGGAAGGGAGATGGAAGCTGATCTATAAAATCAGTGACATAATTTATATTAAGAGGCAGGCCTGGTGGAAAATAAACATTACCCATCGTTGCTATGACAGGCAGCGGAACGCGAACAGCTACAGCCTCCAGCGGGGTTCTTAATGGAACCTCTTCGCTGTAGGTATCAGAACGGACAAAAAATGCCAACGCCACCGGAAGCCCGGTGAGCATAATGCCATTCTGTCGAGTATAGTCGAAAATTTCTCAAGACCGTATGATGACCTGGTCTGAAGTTTGTCTCCTGAATACAGACTATACTCGCTGCGTACTCACTTATGAGCTGACGTAGCTCAGCAAGATGCCTGTCATAACCGTTACAATTCCACTGAAACAGTGCCATAGTGTGGGTGTGGTCTTCTGAGGTTTAGGTTAGAAGCAGCGTAATGCTACCTAACCTAGACTCACATCCCCATCCGAAGGTGATGCACGCCTTGAATTTCTTCGACGTAGTCCGGGGGTGGGGTTTCCAGGATGAAAACCCGCTGGCGTAGAATCAGACCCTTCGGGTGGAGCGCGTGAGGCCCCATTCGTAGGCGAAGTGGAAGAACGCCTGGTAAGGGCGCTCTTCTTCCCCGCCGTCGATTCTTGTTTAGACGGGCTGGAAGGGGATTTCCCAGCCCTGGTCGACGATGTCGCCTCAGCCGGCTTAGGCGCGGCTTTCGCCGACCTTGGGAGGGAAGGATCTCGAGGAAAATGAAGACCAGAGTAGTTAGTGCACTTGTATGGAGTTGTGCACTCCTCCACGCCGTGAGCTACTCTTCCACATGTGCCACACACAGACTGATTCGAACAACGAGATACCATGTGTCCGAATCTCTGGCATTGATAGCATCGCATAGGAGGCGAGATGTACGGCCTCACATCGCAACGATAGGTTGTTACCTTGACTTTCTCTGGCAACACTGACAGTTTGAACGAGACTATGAACGCACCCGTGGCAACGTCTTCACCGTTGACTTTGCGTGTGATACGCCGGACGTGGGTCACGCCACGGTGCTTCATGTCTTCCATCAATTCATTGTCAGTATTCAGAACGAGATCACGGTGGAAAATAACTCCATGAACCAGATTCAAGGATTTGTGCTCTTCCACTTTGACGGGGATGTCGCCAAAGTGGTCGCACTTAAACAACCGATCTGCTTGGAGGGCAGTGCTCGTCTTTAGAAGCAAACCACCGTTGCGCATTTTCTTAAGGTCCTCAAGTTCGCCGAATATACACCTTCAATGTGTCGACTGAAAAGAATGGATTTAACCAGCTTGAAGTCATGCCCATCGGTTCTGGTAGCAACCAGGAACCTATGGAAGCTGGAACCCAGACTAATACGCTGCGCTTGTTCCCAAGAGGTTGCCCCCCTTAGGGAATCAAAAGTTAAAGACTTGGGTAGCGAACTACCCGAGGCGGCAGACGGAAGTGGTTTCCACGCCATGCCCGAAATCATCCTCCCCGAAAGCCACCCACTCCGATCAGGGGGTCTCTGTAGCCGAACCAAACAGCCAAGGCAATACCCACCTGGTCATAGCCGGTACTGCCCGGAGTCCGACGTCGGACGATGCCTAATACGGGAGGACTGAGGCAATAAGCACGAGGACTCCCTTCCTCCAGTCACCCGCAATAGCATGTACCCCATAGCGTGTACAGAACACTAAACAGAGGTAAAAAGAAATAAAAATAATCAATAATAATATGTCCTTCTGACATTCGGCAGTGCGGTGGCCTGTGTTGTCAGGCGGACTTTCGAGCGTAGTCGCACACGTAGGAGGTCCATTTCCGAGCAGCACACACATGAAAAATTTTGAAATGGTCTACAACTGACCCTCGAAAAAACAATAAAAATAAAGAGGGGACCATGGCCACATGACCCTTTTAGTCGCCTTTTACGACAGGCAGGGATTACCTGTGGATGTATTCAGCCTCTCCCATCCACAGGAGGTACAACACATTATACCAAACCGCAATCCATGTCCGCGCCTAGGTCGCCCCTTTTAGTCGCCTCTTACGGCAAGCAGGGGATACCGTGGGTGTATTCTACATGTGCGTTCCCAACCCGCAGGTGGTGGACGCGAATTTGATCATAACTTTTGATCCAACGATCGATTATGGATCTAACTACGTCGTGAAGGTTAAATCATTTCTAATACGAGTGGGCCGCATTTAGATACTCGGCTCAGTCTGCAAACGTCGATATGGGAAACCTGTAGTCTCTCTCTACGACATGACTTCGGGTGAACCCGGGAAGTATTATTTGAGCACCCCAGCGACCTCAACCACTACTACTCTTGAATAGTCAGTCGCGGGATGAGTCCCTGCTTTTCAACGGACCGCTACTCGCGCCGTAATTAAGAGCAGTGTTGATGTACAGTATTCGGAGTGACAGTGAACGTAGGGCAGTATCATTATTTCACTAATTGAGTGATGTTAGCCTAATTACAATTTACTGACGGGCGCCAGGCGCAGAAATAGCATTGACAATGTAGGTTAAATACAAGTAGGGACTCAGCCTGCATTCACTCATCATAATTACGGCTACATTTGTGCCCACTGTAATAGAGACATATATACGCTCCCTCATGGGGCTGCACGTTACGATGAAGTTAGAGTTACCACGAGAATAATTCACACCATAGACAGTGAGTAGATAAGCTGATGATCATTCTCAGCATTCACTGAAAGGAGAGACTGGTTATGGTTACACATACTGCAGTCTAGCTGTAACACTTAGACTCTGAGGCAGAGTCATCCTTTGGAGAGGTACCTGGTCAACAAAACAAACATTTCCGGGTGTGCCACGTCCGATTACCTGAAGTGCGCGCCGCGTCGCCTGATGCGATATCGACGTATCTGATCGCAGGTTCCTTGGTTTGGGAGATGAATGAAGATTGTACAGAGAATGTGTTGGTTGCATTTGTCACCAAAGTGTTAAAATATCTTTGAAATGTATTTGTTGTAAGGTTAAGATATGCGTCAAGCAAGTGCCTTGGATTCATTCATCTCCTTGTTATGAATGCCAGCACCATTATTGCTTAAGGCAGATCAGGCTTCAACCCTTCTTCCATTCAGCACGCATAGGAATCTGAGGTGAGTGCCATGTAGACTAGCTGTCGCCTTTAACAGAGGGGATACATTTTCTTAATAGTGGTTACTTGAGTATAGTATACGAGCCGTTTCCCGGGTAAATGGTTTAGGTTTAAATGAGACGAAAGGGCACAGAAAAATGTAAACAATGGGTTGAAGCATTAATTGAAGTTTGTTTTCTTGTATATATTTTGCTTTGGCTTTCTTAGTTTGTCTGTGTGTTGGGTTTTGGGTTGTTTCTTGCAGGTCATTTGAAGAATGCTGATAGTATCACGCGTTGTTGCACGACCGATCTTGTCAGGTTTACAGTTTATATCGTTACAAATAAGGCATGTTGTTGTATTAAGTCCACAGGTATGACATTGCCAGTGGATATAAGTATGTGTTCTACATGCGGAAGGTTGCTTCTGTTAATGATGAATGTAACTGAGGTGCCGAAATTTTACCGGCGGCCATCAATAGCGTCAATCGTCGGGAATTAAATATGAAATCCAAATGTAAACAGTGCTAAATGGTAAATATTAAGGGTTCAAAAGTAAGAGTGACTAGGGATCACCAATGTTTTGCTCAACACATGAGCCTGGTTTCCAAACTGTGTGTGAACAAGAAATCATGAATATCAAATGTGTTAGGACGCTGCCACCGGATGCGAGCAAGTTCTAAATGTGATCTAAATTTGGTCTTTAAATTGTGGTTTGAGACAACGGGATACAAATCATGTGCCCGCGATCGTTAAAATTTGTGGGGATATAAAATCCCACCATAAGATAAGTCGTGGAGATTAACCTGAGAGAAACAAGTCAAGTGGTGTAGGGGGTCAATTGAATAACATGCAGTTTGATAAATATTTAAACCGCACTGTTGTCGTCGAGGGAATAGAATCAGTCTCGAAATCTAATAATAATAGGCCTAATAATTGAGAAAAATATTGCTTTGATATACAAGAGTGGGAGAAGGATCCTCGCATCATGAAGATTAATTAAGAAGCTACGGGATTAATAAAGAAGCGACGGGAGAAATAAGGTATCTACGAGATAAATAAGGAATACATAAACGTCCGGGTGACTGCAAGTATTGAATTATTTGCCCGCGGAACGTACGCAAATTAAGACAGAATTATGGAGTGCGCATGAGATCACACTCCAGTACGATACGAATGAACGACAGGCTGCCTGTATGGTTACTTTGAAGTACCACGACCCGAGATATTAGAGAGGTTAATTTTCCGCATGGTGATAATGTGGTGGAATGCTAATTATTACAAATTAAACGAAGTTAAACACGGTTAATAATAATAATAATAATAATAATAATAATAATAATAATAATAATAATAATAATAATACCGGGCTGAGTGGCTCAGACGGTTGAGGTGCTGGCCTTCTGAACCTAACTTGGCAGGTTCGATCCTGGCTCAGTCCGGTAGTATTTGAAGGTGCTCAAATACATCAGCCTCGTGTTCGTAGATTTACTGGCACGTAAGAGAACTCCTGCGGGAATAAATTCCGGCAACTCGACGTCTCTGAAAACCGTAAAAGTAGTTAGTGGGACGTGGAGCCAATAACAGTGTTGTTAATAATAATAATAATAATAATAATAATAATAATAATAATAATAATAAAGAAATGAAATGGCGTATGGCTTTTAGTGGTGGGAGTGTCCGAGGAAATGTTCGGCTCGCCAGGTGCAGGTCTTTCGATTTGACATCCGTAGGCGACCTGCTCGTCGTGATGAGGATGAAATGATGATGAAGACAACACATACATCCAGCCCCCGTGCCAGCCAAATTAACCAATGATGGTTAAAATTCCCGACCCTGCCGGGAATCGAACCCGGGGCCCCTGTGACCAAAGGCCAGCACGCTAACCATTTAGCCACGGAGCCGGACATAATAATAATAATAATAATAATAATAATAATAATAATAATAATAATAAGGTGATGGTGGTGGTTGCCGTGAGTCATGCTGTTTAGATGTCAACAAGTTAGTTTTCCATTGGGAGCCGAGGTTCATAAAGCCGTGTGATTAAGACCACGGCTGGTGAATGTCATAATCATGTGAGAATTCAGAGACAGCTTCCTAGGATTTTATGTGTTGAACTAATGATGTAAATAGTACGATAAGATTCATTCAGGCGAGCTGATACTGGCATGCTCGTCTAACTGGACGGTGAGGCTAGGACCCTCCGTCCGTCCGTCGAATCCCCTCTTGTTAACGATAGCATTCCTTAGGTAGGATTTCAGGCTGTGTGTAAATAGCTCTGGGGTAACTCAACTCGGGGAACGTGGAGGCGACTTCAAGGTCTCTTTGCACTCGCGCCCACGGTCCCCAAATGGTCATCGGTTCGACCCATATGGGTTAGTTGTTCGACCGATACAGGTCGTTGTGTCATAGCACACGGGCCGCTGTTCGACGCCAATTCATCATTATTCCAGTCATCAGAATGGTCTGATGGATATTACATACGTTCAATTTCAGGTTTATTTATAAAGGTATTATGTCAACTTAACACAGTAATATTAACTCAATTAAATAAACTGCTTCTTTTGTAGATTTCAAAAGGAAACAGTTCCATTATATTTTTCTTATAGATAGTTCGTCTTGCCCATGGTGACCGATCATGTTCTCTTCCTAATCCTATTGTTACTTTGAAGTACCACGACCCGAGATATTAGAGAGGTTAATTTTCCGCATGGTGATAATATGGTGGAATGCTAATTATTACAAATTAAACGAAGTTAAACACGGTTATTAATAATAATAATAATAATAATAATAATAATAATAATAATAATAATAATAATAGACCCTAATAATAATAATAATAATAATAATAATAATAATAATAATAATAATAATACCGGGCTGAGTGGCTCCCCTTTAATTTAACACGGACGAGTCCTGCATGCCTCGTTCACTCCTATAGTTCGAGCCCTGCATAATGTCTTGACGGATACAAACTGCACGGCAGTGCGGAGAATTTTGCTGGTAATTTCTAAATAGTGACGGTTATTGATTTTCAGTCAGGTACACTCTTACTTTTGCTTGTGGTTAGGCGACCCTTGACAGTGATATGAGGGAATGGTGATATATAAAGAGCCTTGAGACCATAAAGCCGTAAATCTGACCTGAACCTAACTGGCTCCTGCCCGCAGTTAATGGAAGGAACTGTCAATACGTCTGTAGTTGGCGTAAGAGAAAATCCCTCACAAAACTGTGACTGTAGGAATTCTGGTGCCAGGTTTCGGGCCTATTGTATTATGTTAACAGATCTATCCGTTTCAATACCCTAGGTGTTTACAATATCCGCGGATGTGGGTGCGGATACGGATATTATTTTGTATATCCGCGCAGGGCTCAGTATTACTTGAGCGCTTTATTAAATTATATAGTTTGATTTTAGATTTTTAGAGATGAACCGAACACTCCTGAGATAAATGCTGGTGTGGGGAGCAGGTGCAATACATGCATGATTTTCCTTGTTACAACAATTAGTTTTCTATTATTACATTAAAAATTACAGTTAAGCCTAATCGCTATGTACACCCAATCTCTAAATTGTAGGATTTTTTTACATTTTATTTATTTTTGTCCTATACGTATACGTCAACAGTGTTATATCGTCTAGGACAACATGTATCTTACCCTTGTTAAGTTGTATTAGTGAAAGTATTTATTTATATCACAAATCTAAACAGAGTTATCCTCGACTTACAATATACATTATGAATGAACTGAATAGATGAACGAATTCATTATTGTATGAGTGAATTGTACTTATGCATGCATGATTTAATAAACACTCTGCTCTCCCAGCTGGAGAGAGCATTCATTATTGAATGACTGAATGAATTGAATGTTCTCAGCCTAGTATGAATGAATGAATTTATTGAACTGAACATAACAGGCTTTCGCCCAGTTACAATGTTCCAATAAAATAAACACTCACAGACTGTTTATAGCTAGACACTAACTACTTACTACTTAACTACTTCTAAATCTACTTTATAGCATCCTGCACATGGGCGGATCGCCAGCTCCACATGCAGCACACCACCTAACTAAACTAACTACTTTACTACATGAATATACTACTTAACTACCTCTAAATCTACTTTGTAGCATCTTGCACATGGGCGGATCGCCAGCTCCACATGCAACACACCACCTAACTAAACTAACTACTTTACTACAAGAATATATACTAAATCTATCCTAAATCTGTCTGGCCGCGACATCACCCCTGGTGAGGAACTGCTACCACCCTTCCCTGGGATGTCACGACCAGACATGTCTCATGAGGCTCGGAAACCGATACCTCATAGACCCTTTAAGCTGTCAATGTTATTTCCTCACCACTCCTTCCTGTAACAACCCACATGTGTGCGGATTGCCTAGCTCTACATGTAGGCTGTCACACCTATATTTCACTGCCGAGACGGATTCCATAACTCGGCTCATCTTTCACTGTCTCATTGACAACTTACTTCCTCTAACCTAACACTATTCACTACTTTACATGTGCAGACGTACCGAATCAACACTTTAGCTTGAGATAGGTCAGGCCTATCCCCGCCTCTTCCAACTCCACTGTACGTCATCAGCCAAAAGCAAATAAACTAACAAAACCAAACTAAAATAAAACCAAAATAAAATAAAATAAAACGGGCAGACAAACAACCAACAATCTCATTAGAAGGTAGCCAAAACAAACTAACTAACAAAACCAAAGAAAATAAAACATTCTCAGCCTAGTAGAGCACAGCAGCTACATAAGTAGAGAACATTCCAATATGAATGAATGAATTCATGCATGCATGAAAAATGTTAAGAAAATCAAAACCTCTCTCTCCCAGTCACCGATAACCACCAACTGGAGAGAGAGAGAGAGCCCGTATTATTGGATGAATGAATGTGAGTGAAGAATGAATGAGTGAATGAATGCTCTCAGTCTACAGCTACGTAACTCCAGCAGCTGAGGAAGTAACATTCCGTCTATTGTAACATGAGCAAATTCACAAATAATTTAACAAATAATTACCTTAAGGAAAGTAATAAAAAGCACGACAATACAATCATAATAATAGTAACGCTGAGTTTGTGCTTGCTTTCTTTTTACTCTCTTTTGCCACATATTTTTTATTATACCGAAATATTTGCTGTGCTGTCCGGTGCGATCTACTCTTTGTTTAATAATTTCATAATTACCGGGCGAGTTGGCCGTGCGGTTAGGGGTGCGCAGTTGTGAGCTTGCATCCGTGAGATAGTGGGTTCAAACCCCACTGTCGGCAGCCCTGAAGATGGCTTTCCGTGGTTTCCCATTTTCACACCAGGAAAATGCTGGGCTGTACCTTAATTAAGGCCACGGCCGCTTCCTTCCCACTCCATGGCCTTTCCCATCCCATCGTCACCGTAAGACCTGTCTGTGTCGGTGTGACGTAAAACAAATTGTAATATATATATAGTTGTATAAAATAATTTCTCTCTTTCTACTTTTGGTTTGTAATCTAATCAATAACCAGGTGTTTGATCCTCAGTGGGTCTGTTTCCCTACATACTCTCAACAGATGTGCCTCCTTCATTAATTCTCCACGCAACAAACAAGAATGTTCCTACCAGTAACGTAGCCAGGATGGGGGATGGGGTTATAGTTACAAAATGATGAAAGAACACAATGAAGGTACTTGTGCACTGGTACAAGTTAATTACGTTGATATTCATACTGCAGTACACTACAAGATCTTACACTAAAATACAGAACAAGAACAATACGATCAAGGTCAACAGTTTTACAGCGAGTGGTGTTCAAGTTACAATCTAAAATCCAACTTTCGAAGCTTCTTATGATACAGACCCAACAGATCTGTTGGTTCTACACTTATGTCTCTGAATGTTTATTTAGATTATTGTTTATTGTCAGTTTCTGTTTATTTTGTTTTTGTAAAATTTCCATGAAGGGTGTCTAAACCCCAGTGCCCCCCCTTGGCTACGCCCCTGATTCCTACAGTTACCCATTAGCCACCAAAATATACCTCTGACTTCCGTATTCGTCTTTCTTTCTTCCTTTCTTTCTTCTCAGACGGTTGAGGCGCTGGCCGTCTGACCTCAACTAGGCAGGTTCGACCCTCGCTCAGTCCGGTGGTATTTGAAGATGATCAAATACGTCAGCCCCGTGTCGGTAATTTACTGGCATATAAAAGAACTCCTGCGAGACAAAATTCCGGCACTTCGGCGTCTCAAAAAACCGTAAAAGAAGTTAGTGGGGCGTAAAGTAAATAACATTATTAATTTTATCTTTCTTTCTTGACAACTTTTGGCTAATAATAATAATGGCGTGTGGCCTCCAAAAAGGGCTAGTGCAAGTCTTTCGAACTGACGCCGTATAGGCGACCTGCGCGTCTATGAGTACGGGACCCTACCTGTGATGAATTCTAATGATGAAGACGGCACACACACACATACCCAGCCCTCGAACCATCGGAATTAACCAATGAAGGTTAAAAACCTCCAACCCGGCCGGGAATCGAACCCGAGACCCTCTGGACCAAAGGCCAGCACACTAACCATTTAACCATGGACCCAGACAACTTTTTGCTAATTTCACATAATTCCCGTGATGTTCTTTTAGTCTTACATTCTGACATAACCATCTGTTTCTCAATATCTTTCACTCCAATAGCTATTTTCTTGTTCAATTTATTGTCTTCATTCTGAATCTCTTTATTCCAGGAGTCTCCCATTCTATCTAGCATATTTTCACTTTGGTTACTCAATAATCATCCTGTAGATGTTTCATCCGGTGTTGGTATGCTAAATTTAGTATTTCCCTCCCGTTTCCCCTCTTTAATTTTAGCCAATATTTGTTTATTTTTACTATTGGCTTTACGTCGCACCGACACAGAGAGGTCTTATGGTGACGATGGGATAGGAAAGGGCTAGGGGTGGGAAGGAAGCGACCCTGACCTTAATTAAGGTGCAGTCACAGCATTTGTCTGATGTGAAAATGGGAAACCACGGGAAACCATCTTCACGGCTGCCGAGAGGGTTTCGAACCCACTATCTCCCGAATACAGCTGCGTGCCCTTAACCGCACGGCCAACTCGCTCGGTAGTTAATTTTTGGATATATCTGCTTGTATACTTATATCTTCATATAGAGTACTCCACAATTAGCTGTACATTCTTGTAGATCTATTATTATTTTGCAGAACTTATTAGGCCATTTATTAGCGGCATCTATAGTTCCTCACTACCTTCTTCAATGCCCCATATTTCTGATCCATACAATGCTCTAGATTTTACAAGTAAATTTAAAACATTTTTTTGGAGTTTATATTCATTATTGGCATCTCCCTCTCCAAACATCTCGTGCTAGATAAAGCTGCCAGTCCATTCACTTTTGTTCGTCTTAGTTGTCCTTTACACTTACTATCAGACGCTAGTTTTATTTCTAAATATTCTATCTTGTCAACTACTGTACCCCTAACTCTACATCCTCTAACTACCACCTTTCTTTATTCTTTGGTTTATTTCCCTTTTCCCATACCATAACTTTCGTTAGCTTAATGTTAATTTTTAAATTCCATTTTGTACAATATTCAGCAGTTTTTGTGATGCTTCTTTGCATACCAACTAATGTTAAAGATAACAGAAGGATGTCGTCTTCGAAAACTAGGCCACGAATTTCTTTATTATTACGACATGGGCTTGTCGTGTTCTCATTTCCTTAATTTTCCAAAATGTCGTTAATAAAAAGTAAGAACAATGAAAATCCACAGCCTGTTTCCAGTCATTCGACCGGGTCAGGAATGGAATGAATGAAGCCCCCATCTAGCGGCGAGGATAGGAACTGTGCCGGCTGCCGAAGCCTGTCGCACTCCTCTAGGGCAATGATTATTGAATGACAGGTGAAATGAAATGATAATGGAGAGTGTTGCTGGAATGAAAGATGGCAGAGAAAACCGGAGTACCCGGAGGAAAACCTGTCCGCCTCCGCTTTGTCCAGCACAAATCTCACATGGAGTGACAGGGATTTGAACCACGGAACCCAGGGGTGAGAAGCCGGCGCGCTTCCGCCTGAGCCACGGAGGCTCACAAAAAGTAAGAACAATATAGGTGATAATTTGCACCCCTGCTTTATCCCAATATTTGAATATATCTCTCTTACTCCTTTCACTTGAATCGTGCGTTCAACTTCTGAATACAGTTCTTTCATGGCATTTATAATTTTAATTGACACCCCTATTTTAGCCAGTTTTCAACAACCACCTCTCTGCTTACAGAGTTAAAAGCTTTCTGTAAATCTACATATAGATTTACTGGAAGGTAAAAGAACTCTTGTGGGACTAAATTCCGGTACATTGGCGTCTCCGAAAACCGTAAAAGTAGTTAGTGGCACGTCAAGCAAATATTATTATTATTATTATTATTATTATTATTATTATTATTATTATTATTATTATCATCATCATTACAGCTGTAATATACAAAGTACCACCTTTTCTCTTTAAATCAATCAATCACCGGGCGAGTTGGTCGTGCAGTTAGGAGCGCACGGCTGTGAGCTCACATCCGGGAGATAGTGGGTTCAAACCCCACTGATGGCAGCCCTGAAGATGGTTTTCCGTGGTTTTCCATTTTCACACCAGGCAAATGCTGGGGATGTATCTTAATAACGGCCACGGCCGCTTCCTTCCAATTCCTAGGCATTTCCTGTCCCCTCGTCACCTTTCTGTGTCGGTGCGACGTAAAGCAACAAACAAAATAAATAAATAAATAAATAAATACTGATCTGCATTTAGGGCAGTCGCCCAGGTTGCAGATTCCCTATCTTTTGTTGTCCTAGCTTTTTCTTAAATGATTTCAATGAAATTGGAAATTTATTGAACATCTCCCTTGGTAAGTTATTCCAATCCCTAACTCCCCTTCTTATAAATGAATATTTGCCCCAATTTCTCCTCTTGAATTCCAACTTTAGCTTCATGTTGTGATCTTTCCTACTTATAAAGACGCCACTCAAACTTATTCGTCTACTAATGTCATTCCACGCCATTTCTCCGCTGACAGCTCGGAACATACCACCTAGTCGAGCAGCTCGTCTCCTTTCTCCCAAGTCCTCCCAGCCCAACATTTTTGTAACGCTACTCTTTTGCCGGAAATCACCCAGAACAAATCGAGCTGATTTTCTTTGGATTTTTTCCAGTTCTTGAATCAAGTAATCCTGGTGAGGGTCCCATACACTGGAACCATACTCTAGTTGGGGTCTTACCAGAGACTTATATGCCCTCTCCTTTACATCCTTACTACAACCCGTAAACACCCTCATAACCATGTGCAGAGATCTGTACCCTTTATTTACAATCCCGTTTATGTGATTACCCCAATGAAGACCTTTCCTTATATTAACACTCAGATACTTAGGTATTTATCTATTATTGTTTTGATGATGAAGCTCTCATTCCTTTCCGAACCCTGATATACGGAGGGTACAGAGTTTTCGTTCGCCCATTTTATAAATATTTTTGCTATTTACCGCTTTTCCCACATCTGTGGGGTAGCGGGAGTATTTGGCCCCGTTTTACGGCCTGACCCTAACCCAATATGGTTGCGTGTTTCTGTGGTGGTGGTGGGTGCTGTAGTGTGTTGTCTGAATATGAAGAGGAACGTGTTGGGACAAACGCAAACGCCCAATCTCCGGGTCCGAAGATTTAATCAGACGAGATTAAAATCCCCGACCTTGCCAGGAATAGAACCCGGGATCCTCTGGACCGAAGGCCTCAACGCTGACCACTCAGCCAATGAGTTGGACAAGTCTTTTTGCTTATAACCCAGTATAAATCTGGCTGAATGTGTCCAATAGACTAATGCCTCCATAATAATTATTTGTATAATAATAATAATAATAATAATAATAATAATAATAATAATAATAATAATAATAATGGGAGACTCCGTGGCTCAGACGGCAGCGCGTCGGCCTCTCACCGTGAATACCGTGGTTCAAATCCCGGTCACTCCAAGTGAGATTTGTGCTCGACAAAGCGGAGGCGGGGCAGGTTTTTCTCCGGGTACTCCGGTTTTCCCTGTCATCTTTCATTCCAGCAACACTCCCCATTATCATTTCATAGCATTTATCACTCATTAATAAAAAAAACCACCTTGGGAGTGTCGACCCCATTGTAATAACAGCCTATATATGTTTCATTCATTACATCCCTGACGCGGTCAATGAAGTCAATTTCTACAGTTTTTCCGCTGACCCTTACGATCAGAATCCCACCTTGCAGTCTCTGGGTTTCAGGTTTCTGCCGCCTGGATGAAAATTCAACAGGCAATCCACCGAGGTGAATAGAAGAGTATTCCTGCTGCAAATTTGACAGCTAAATTGCCGTTGCGCCATAACGTCTGATTACACCACAGACATCATTCAGCGGGAGACCTTGCAGTGACCTAGTAAGACAGAGTATGACAGTTGCATGCTATCTACCGGCCATATAGCAAACTATATGTTACTTTCTAAAACCTGTCTTGTGTGCCTGTGTTGCCCAGCGGAAAGCCAGCATTTCGACAGGGGAAACGAGGGATTGTAGCCGCGTGGTCTCGCAGCTCAAGTATTGTAAACACCATCAGAAGAAAAACATCATCATGGATCGTAAACCAGGTAGGCCTATTTGCCTCCGCTATAAGAGGGTTCAATTTATTATAATAATAATATGGTCCACTATGTTTATATTTTTATCAATAGTCAGCGGATCGACTCCTTCCGGCCCATTGGTAAATTGATCTTCATTAGGCTATCCAGAGAAAACATAATTTGTATTTTCATTCATTCATTCATTCACTTGGGTTAACAGAGGCATGAGAAGAAATGCCGGAAGAATAACCTTGGCCTTTGTTTATTTTCGACGCTACCGAGCGAGTTGGCCGTGCGGTTAGGCTCGCGTAGCTGTGAGCTTGCAGTCGGGAGAAGGTGAGTTCGAATCCCATCGTCGGCAGTCCTTAAGATCGTTTTCCCGTGGTTTCCCATTTTCGCCGTTGTACCTTAATTAAGACCACGGCCACTACCTTCCCGTCGCCAAAAACCGTCGATGTGCCAGTGCGACGTTAAACCACTAGCAATGTATATAGCCATGCTGTGATCACTGAGCAGCGTGGTATTTGGTTTTGAATGTAGTGTAGATAACATAAATACCTTTGTATAATAAAATGACGACCGGCTCCAGCGGGTGGGTTGTAAGTTTGACAGTTGTCATTAGACGTCAACATACCTTTAAGGGCTGTACGCGAACCTCGAAACTTTGTATACCACAAATTTAAGGATTGCGTTCGTTTTAGCATATACGGCATCTGTGTTTTGAGGGTAACTTCGGCCTATTTCTTTTTTCAATTTGTTTTACATCGCACCGACACAGATAGGTGTTATGGCGACGATGGTATATGAAAGGGCTAGGAGTGGGAAGGAAGCGTCCGTGGCCTTAATTAAGGTAAAGCTCCAGCATTTGCCTAGTGTAAACATGGGAAAACGCGGAAAACCATCTTCAGGATTGCTGACAGTGGGGATCGAACACACTATATCCCAAATGCAAGCTCACAGCTGCGCAACCCTAACCGCACGGCCACTTGCTCGGTGCGGTCTATAATGGGATTTTGTCTAATAATTTCTCCCGAAGGCCCCGAGTTCGATTCCCGGCCAGGTCAGGGTTTTGTACCTTGATCTGAGGGCTAGTTCGAGGTCCACTCAGCCTACGAGATTACAGTTGAGGAGCTATCTGACGGTGAGATAACGGCCCCGGTGTAGAAAGGCAAAAATTATAACCTCCGTGGGGGTTCGTCGTGCTGACCACACGACACTTCGTAATCTGCAGGCATTCTGGCTGAGCAGCGGTCGCTTGGTAGGCCATTGCCCTTTGGGGCTGTTGCGGCAGCTCGCCGGCCTCTCACCGCTGGGTTCCGTGGTTCAAATTTCGGTCACTCCATGTGAGATTTGTGCTGGATAAAGCGGAGGCGGGACAGGTTTTTCTCCGTGTACTCCGGTTTTCCCTGTCATCTTTCATTCCAGCAACACTCTCCATTATCATTTCATTTCACCTGTCATTCATTAATCATTGCCCTAGAGAAGTGCGACAGGCTTCGGCAGCCGGCACAGTTCCTATCCTCGCCGCTAGATTGGGGCTTCATTCATTCCATTCTTGGCCCGGTCGAACGACTATAAAAAGGCTGTGGTTTTCATTTTTCGTCTAATGATTTCTGCGTAATGAGACTAGCAGGCAAGGAGAGTACTATGGTTTGATTCTTGTTCTGGACGGGGTGTGAAAACATGACTGTAGACGAACACCTATCCCTTCATAGTTCACCCTTAGGTGTGCTTGACAGCCGTCAACGATAAGAAATATAGTTACCGTATGAGGTACCTGATAGTCTTAATGGAGCCTAGGTCTAGATATGTTTTATCGGTGCATGCATGTTCACTACAAACAGTTATGCATTTCGATAGTGTGATAGACCCTCACTAGGGCGACCACGGTTGGAATCTCGGCCAATACAAGTAGGAATTTTGAAATGAAAAGTCACGACTTGATGGTTTAAAATGTACGTAAAACTGGAGCTACTATGACTATAATTACGATAACAACAGTCTCGCAAAACTACAAGCTTATTTGATGCCTCTGTGTGTGTTTTTTTTTCTTTTTCTTTTTTTTTCAGTCTGCAAGCTTCTGACATAGAAATACGCCCATTCATATTCCCCCTTTTCATTACTAACATTTTTATCTCATCCGCTCCTTGCTTTGAAATAAAATGATTTAGCCACCATCCCTGCATTTCTCTTTATCTCCAAAAACAAGCTCGATTCTTTCTTGTCATCAGCAGGTGACATGAATGTCGCTGTTGGAGAGAGGTTCGTCACCTGTGTCTAACTGCGGGATCAAATCGGATAAAGCCGTTCGGGAGTAAATTTGTCAGCAAGCCTCACTGGTGTATTTAAAAGCACCCTTCAACGCAAAATGTCAATATACATCACCCCCCGTGTAATAATTATGCTGTACTGAGTGGCTAAGGCGGTAGAACGCTGGCTTTCTGACACAAATTGGCGGGTTCGATCCAGATTTAGTCCAGTAGTATTTGAAGAAGTTAAAATTTAGTGATGCGCTTGAGCCCGGCTCGAGCTGCGCGAACAGACGACATCAGAGTTCGAACTAGTTCGAGCTCTTGTGCACGCTGCAACCTAGCGGCTTGCTCTTACCTACACCCAGAGAACTAGAGAAGGATGTTTACTCTTACTTCCCTGTATTTTGTGCATAATATAACTTCGACCCGTATCTGTGTTTTGGAGACAGAATTTGTGTTTATGCTATGATTCGTTACAAATACCTGCTTAGAATAAACGAATTGTCTACTAACATCTGTTGCTTGGGCCTTATACATAAAAAGGAAAACAAAGTATAGTATATTGTCTCAACATTACAAGTGTTGAAATAGTTACATATTTCAATGGTTATAAGACTAAAATATGATATTTTGTCTTCAGTTGTTGACACATTTGTCATCAGTTCATGCGGGTCATCTATACTATTACTAAAAATGAGATGGTGTCTGTTTTGTTTGTTCCGGGTATCCTCGTAAACCATTGGACCGATTGGCCTGAAAATTGGTAAGGATAAAACTTGAAATCACGAGTCACGGAAGGGATACTTTTGATTGTGATATATTTTAAGCAATCAGACAGTTAACATTGCTGCATAATAATATTTATACATGTATTTGTGTACACGATTGATGGGATATTAATCCTTTCTTATTCAAGTTCTTCTGTTCGAGCAAAAACTGTAAATATTTCCCATGGAGGTGGTTCAAACCCCAACATTGAGGAAAGAAGGAGCACCTCGCCTGCCGCGCTACACAGCTGCATTAACTGCAAGAATAATATTACCGTATTCGTAAATGTTGCGTCGAAGGCACAGTTGTTACAAGATGAACAAGTACTGCCGTACAAGTACTTACGTTAATACGCGGGGAATATTACGGATACATGCCTTGTCCTTTTCATGTTATCATAATCTAACCCTTCTAATTTTATAGACAGTTTTTATTCCCCACAATATGTACGGTAATGACTCAATATAGTAATATATAACAGCACGTACCTTCGTTATCAATATCATACACCTGCGTGAAAGGTGCTTCACTTCATATGATGCAAGGTTCTTAAACACTACTAAAGGTTGGTCCCAACGCGAGACGAGCTGCTATTGGTTAACGAAATGACGTCACAGTAGGAGCAAAGCAGCCGAGCCCAGAGCGCGCAGATCAGTAGGAATCTCGTAATACCAGCAAACATTACAGTTTCTCAGAACTAACTGAAGACCAGACAAAGTTTACTGCTGTAATAAGATTGAAAGAGAGTACAGCATAGTAAGTTTTCATTATTTCTATAACGAATAAGGCGTAAATGTAACGAGACGGCACACTGACCAACGCTTGAAATTTATTAACAAATCCAAGTTCCTCTATTTAGTTTGAGGAGGGTTCTCTCAAATCTGTCAACATAAATATTTAGAGATATGAAATGCTTGTAATATTAAATGTTGATAGCAGAACTTCCGTAATTGAACTACCGTATGTTAACATGCGATATACTGACTCATTTCCGCAGGTATCGAGTTTAAAGCTTAACACATATTATAACAGCAGCAGAAGTAAGTTCATATTCGAAACCATGCATAGATATTCCTACTTTTTAAAATTGAAGAATAAGAAAGAACAGGAAAAACACTTAATTAGAACACAGTCCTACCTGTGAGATCAGATATCATGAAGTGGTTGCTTTTGAAGATAAAATCCACTGCCGTGCCTTTCGCCGATGAGCTGCTATGGATCTTTCAGTCCTTGCCCGAATGTTCATTTGTCGTATACGTATAAATGTTCTCGTTCTAACATACATTTTTACTATTTCTGGTGGTACAGCGGGGAATTTACTGCTAATTATTTGAAACACTTTGCGTATAATATTAGGTATGCGTGACAGTTCAGCACGTCCGTGAGTGTCCGTGGTCTGTTCTTCTCCATTTTTTGCTCCGAACACTGTGGAACTGACGAATTTCTCAGGAATAATTGTGCACTTACTGGGCTACTACTGTAAATGCTACCGAGAAGGTTCTCTGTAGGTACTGCATCTTTTTTCAAGATATTCTTGGAGGTAAATGCAGTAATTCTGCTGTTAAATCGGGAACATAACTGGCGTCAGTAAAATGCCACGAGCACACAGTAGAAGTAGCTACATTGAAAAAATCCTTCCTTTTATATTTTTGTATCAACATTTTTGCATGTCTGAAGCTTTAGGAAATGAATGATACACGATATATGTTAGTTTCGTCTTTCTGCTGTATGACAGACAGTCAGTTACTGCACATCCAGCCATTGTTGTCAGTTATTTCGAATAGACATCATCTGCTTTAGCCTAACAAATTTAAGAAATTTTATTCACACTCAAAATTTCGCAAAATGACACGCAAGTGGCACGAGGGCTGGAACGGGGTCAACTCAGCATCGGGAGATCAACTGAGTAGAGGTGGGTTCGATTCCCACCTCAGCCATCCCGGAAGTGGTTTTCTGTGGTTTCCCCACTTCTCCTCCAGGCAAATGCTGGGATGGTACCTAACTTAAGGCCACGGCCGCTTCCTTCCCTCTTCCTTGTCTATCCCTTCCGCTCTTCCCATACGTCCACACGACGTTTTGTTCAGCATAGCAGGTGAGGCCGCCTGGGTGAGGTACTGGTCATCCTGCCCAGTTGTATCCCTCGACCCAGAGTCTGAAGCTCCAGGACACTGCCCTTGAGGCGGTGGATGTGGGATCCCTCGCTGAGTCCCAGAGAAAAACCAACCCTGGAGGGTAACCAGATTAAGAAAGAAGAAAGAAATATATTCACTGCAATGATGCTGTGAACACAGAAATTAAATTCCAGCTACTATTACACACGTCACGCAACTAACGAAAAGAAAATAAGTGTACCACCTTACTGCACGAAACACTGCAACTTAACAGAGATCTCATAGAAACGAACTACGACACACACACACACACACTACGCAAAATACAGTAGGCCACTATATAAACCAATAGCAATATACGGAAAGAAACTACGTATAGATATTACGTGGAAATCCTTTATTTATAAGACAGGCAATAAGATGCACGTGCTGTTGTATCGTTGTATGGTACACAGTCACGGTGCTCCTGTGATGACGTCACGAGCAGGACGAGAGAAAACCAACACCTACTGCGCAGCTAATCTGGGCCACCCGTGCATATGATGTTTTGCTATCTGCACGTTCGCGCTTTAATCCAAGTCAGACTCCGCCTTAAGTCACGTGACTACTCGAGCTGCTTCGAACAGGCTCGAACCTCGGCACGTACCGGGTCGGCTTGATCCCGCTCGAACACGGGTAACGTTTACCCATCACTAAAATACGACAGACTCGTGTCCTATGAAAGAACTCATGCAGAACAACATTTCGGCACCTTTCCCTCTCCGAAAATCGTAAAAGTAGTTACGGGGACGTAAATCCAATAACATTACTAATAGAAGTCATGCTCATAATTCGTTCAGCATGTTCATTTCTCATCATTTATCTGTTCATTATGATTATATATCTATGTATGCTCCTATCTGCCTATAGCGGACGTAATAGCTGCGTACTTGACGTTATCTTCCCAAATAGGAGGCCGCCGTTAGAATCCCGATCAACGCTAGGGAGATTTTCGAAATCGACAGTCAAGTTACATTGGTTCGAATGTTACAAGTAAATCTGTTGGCTTGGTGGGTTATGACCTATCATTAATAGTCACGTAAAACTCCAAGTTTGCTTGTTTCAGCAACCCTTCTCGCTTCTCCCATGCCTGCTACTTCCAGCTTGTAAATATTGCATATCTTAAATCCACCTAATTTTCGCTGTCTTTAGCTGAGTCGGACTTAATACTGAAGGGATTAGGGTACGAACTTGCATATTCTTGAAAGAAAAAGAATAGTAGATTCCATCTAACAAGGGAGAATCACGATATATTTTCGCGTCAATTATAATAATATGCATGTTCAGTCCTCAGCTCGAAAGCTGGTTGGATCCTCAACAGCTCCACCATTAGCTGTCATAGATGGCCTAGGCATCACTGAGGAGGCGTACTAGGGGAATGAGGAGTGAGATAGTCCCCCGTTGCTTTCCTCACTGGGCCAGAAGTTATTACGTATCAGTCTGTTAAGCCCACTGAAATGCATGCACCAACACTGTAAACACTAGATCTCGCCAGCAAAGGTAATATATAGCGCAGTTAATAGTGAAACAGTATATGCAGGGTTATTCAGCTTTGTCTACTTCAAATAACTCTTGAACTGTTCAACATATCGACATACTGTTCACACTATCAGAAATGTTACCAAGGGGCTCATAATTGAATTTGCAATACTTTTCCAGGGTGTCAGTATCTGTTGAGATAACGGCACTATTTTTAAAAAATAGAACTACACTGTTTTCTACACGTAGGCTTAAAAATTACAAATGTTATGAATTCGGCGCCGTGATTATTTTTACTTCTCGAGAAAGTGCAATGTATTAAAACGTGCTGCTACGTATGAAACATGAACTACTGTAGCTGTTGACATGCAGAGTTCCTTCCCCTTCATCTGACAGCTAGTTATTCGCTCTACAGCGCCAAGAAATGATAATAATGTTATTGGCTTTACGTCCCACTAACTACTCTTTTACGGTTTTCGGAAACGCCGAGGTGCCGGAATTTAGTCCCGCAGGAGTTCTTTTAAGTGTCAGTAAATCTACTGGCACGAGGCTGACGTATTTCAGCATCTTCAAATACCACCGGATTGAGCCAGGATTGAACCTGCCGACTTGGGTTCAGAAGATCAGTGCCTCAACCGCCTGAGCCACTCAGCCCGGCGCCAAGAAATTCCTCGCATTCTGCACATTTGATTAAATAAAATTGGTCACATTTCTCAGGGAAACGCCCTTCAGTTATTCCTCCTTCGAAGGCAGTACTCCAGGAAAAATCGTTGGTATAGTCGCATTGGAAAACAATCAGTTTTTTTAAGTTAGAGAATCTTGGTGCCGAGAGTTGGAAATACACAAACGACTGAAGGCGTAAGAAATGGTCTCTATGCCACATGTTAATGCCATCGTCAGAAGATACCATAATTGTATCCGTGATACATTTCACAATATGTTTTAGAGACGGAATAAGAAAATGTTGGTAGGCTATACAATGCCTGTACACTTTGCTGGAATTAGCTTCTTGATGAATCCAATGTCTTCGGGAACTGTAGAACTGTATAGTTCATTTCTATTAGCTGCCCAGGATTCAACCAAAAGAAGAACTTGCCTGTTTATCTGGCCACATTGCTTGTTCTAGGAAGACCTTTAAATCCCTCTTGGTCATATTAGCAGATTTGCTTGCAAACGCCTAGATTTTCGGCAAATGGTAAATTGATGGTCGTATTTGCTGGAAAATGGCTAGTGGGCTCCGATATATGTTAAGTACTTACAAATAGGGTAGCATCGTACCATCCATCACAATCCATAGCATTATCATATAAGATGTGTAGTTACCACTATAGAGCCAACTGCACCAAAGATGTGCTTGCTTCCCTTCACTGCGAGAGTTCGTCCAAATCGTAACTCTCTATCAACGGTTGATAGGTTGACGTTAATTACTGGATCTGGTGACAGACGTTTTTCCTCAATGAGAGACCTGATTTCTCTCACGAATTCATGAGCTCTTTGTTCAATATTAGTAGTCCCTTCAAACAGTCGCTTGCTAACTATGTGGTTTATTTCCAATAAACGACCTTATTTCGTTTAAACATTTTTAGCTACGAGGTGAAAGCTTTGAACAGCAGGGAATCATGACGGTCAAGTCTTTTCTTAAATTTCATTGCCCAGGGTCACAATGCACGATCATTTATTATGGCGTTTTACTGTCTCTCTGCTATAAACTAGTCACGCACTTCGCGGCTGTTTTGGTTTGACGAGTACCGTTGTTCGAGCGAGTTTTCGAAGTTTTGAAACACAGCCCTACTCGTTATTTTTATTTTTTGTGCCAAAACTGTTGTAATATTCAGGTGAGGTATCATATCCAGTTGCTAATCCAGGACGACGCAGGTGGGGAGGGTCAAAATTTCCATCTTTTTCCCTTGGTTATTTTGTCCATATCTTGTATCAGCCAGACATCCTTCTGGAAACTTCGTTTATGTTTTTCTTAGAAGTGGTAGCTGATAAGATGAACGGCTGCTTCCCTGGACATCCACCACTGATGACATTGCTTCATCACTCACCGTCACGGCACTATCACTTTCTTCATTTGATGGTTCCTCATCACTTACTAAAATAAAATAAAATCTGCGGAGGTGAATCTGCCATTACAGCTTCTTCTTCTTCTTCTTCTTCTTCTTCTTCTTCTTCTTCTTCTTCTTCTTCTACTTCTGACAACTGTTTCTTTATTTGTTCACAAATAACACGCTATTCACCTGCAGGTGCATCTTCTGAAATATCCAACTAATCCACCTACAGTTTCACAAATACCGCCTGTCTCGTTGTCGAAGGCGACCTTACTGTGCAAACTTACTCTGTAAACACTAAGCTCGTTGGTGAGCACATTTTCACACCACACAAACAATGTGTGATCTACTCTACCGGGCAACACAAGCCTGTCTCGTGAGTTATGAGTGTTGTGACCAATGCGCTGCTTGCAAGTAGATAGATGAAACCTACGCCGCCCCACCTATTCCTCTGTCTCCTATCTACACCGTCGCACCATAGCAGCTAAATCTTTGGAAGGAGTTTGTGTTTCCGATAATTAACAATAATAATAATAATAATAATAATAATAATAATAATAATAATAATAATAATAATATTGGCTTTGCGTCCCACTAAATATGTTTACGGTTCTCGGAGACGCCGAGGTGCCGCATTTAGTCCTACAAGAGTTCTTTTACGTGCCAGTAAATCTGTCGACACGAGGCTGACGTATTTGAACACCTTCAAATACGACCGGACAGAGTCACGATCGTATCTGCCAAGTTGGGGTCAGAAGGCCAGCGCCCCATCCGTCTGAGCCACTCAGCCCGGCATTTCCGATAGTTTCGTTATATTCTCCGAAACAACTGTCGTGACTCTTCATTGTGTGAACTTTACGTCCCTCTAACTACTTGTAAGTTTTTCGGAG
This sequence comes from Anabrus simplex, assembly GCF_040414725.1. Taxonomy (NCBI): domain Eukaryota; kingdom Metazoa; phylum Arthropoda; class Insecta; order Orthoptera; family Tettigoniidae; genus Anabrus; species Anabrus simplex. The sequence continues at coordinate 977,219,674 of NC_090266.1, forward strand.
ACGCCGAGATGCCGGAATTGTGTCCCACAGGAATTCTTTTGCGTGCCGGTAAATCTACCGACACGGAGCCAACGTATTTGAACACCTTCAGATACCACTGGACTGAGTCGGAATGGAACCTGCCAACTTGGGTTCAGAAAGCCAGCGTCTTAACCGTTTGAGCCACTCAGCCCGGCCTTTGTGTGAGATCTCCCTGGTTTAGTGATATAATACGCAAGCAATAACATTAGCCAAATTGTGTGCCCAATTTCCATCTCATTGAATTTCACGCTGTTAATTTGTCTTTCAGTTATTGGCTCAAGTATACAACTAAATATAACTGTGAAATAGTTTTTTTTTTTTTTTTTTGTTGAGAGTGGGGGGGGGGGCAATTTTAATAACTGTTGTGAAGAAAACTTGATTGTAACTGTCGCTCTTCTTATCTAGTATTGGTCATTTACTTGGCGTATGGATACCTCCTGACTCCAACGGCTTTTGGATACGTTAGTTTCTTTCCCAGTTGGCACAGGTTATTTATGTTCTGGTTCGAAGGTTAGCACCGAGTCTTGAGAGGATGATCGAAACGGTACATGAATTCAGTCCCAATCCTGGACGTCAATGTCCCTTTATTGTTTTACTTCCTAGAGGACGTAATTCGCTTCTCACCAAGGTGATCGCGATTCGAATCTCAGGCAATGATTCTGAGATTTTTGAAATTAAAAGTCGCGTCCCTGTGGTTCGAATTCCACGTAAAACTAGAGGTCCCATGGCTAGGATGACCGCCTCAACAGTCATCTGAAACGGCAAGCTTGCTTCGTTGCTTGTTTTTTATTCTGGTAGTTTTTCTTCCTTATTCTCAAGAATATAGGTTTCATTTATGCAAATTTAGTCTCATGGTTTTCAGTTTACAACAAATCAAATAGCTATGTATGTCATCTCATAAATATATCTGAATCCTCGCACGTACGTGACATACTTCCTGAATTCCAAATAATCGATGAAATTATGTTCTTGTAGTCCCGGTATCATACTCTCTCAAATGTAGCGGCGATTACCTATGTGTCTGAAATCTATATATATAAAAGAACATGTCCTGACTGACTGACTGACTGACTGACTGACTGACTGACTGACTGACTGACTGATTCATCATCGCCGAGCCAAAACTACTGGACATAATGAAATGAAATTTTGAGGATGCATTCATAGTACAATGTAGGTGCTCGCTAAGACAGGATTTTTGGCTATTCCGTAGCTGAAGGGGTGAAAAGGGGGGTGAAATTTTAAAATGAGTGTATCTATATCTCAAAACTTTAAAAGTTTACAGATGTAAAAATTGGTATTAGGAATCTCCTTTAAAAATAAAGAAACACGTATCTTTTGTTTTCGGAAAATCCAAATAGGAGGGGTGAAAAAGGGGTTGAATACCTTTAATGAGGATACTTATATCTCAGAAACTGAAGATATTACAGACCTGAAAATTCGTATTTGGAATCTCCTTTAAAAATAAAGAAACACGTATTTTTTTTTGTTTTTTGAAAATCCAATTAATGTGAGGATGAAGAGGGGGTGAATTTTTAAAATGAGTGTATCTATATCTCAAAACTTTAAAAGTTTACAGATGTAAAAATTGGTATTTAGAATCTCCTTTAAAAGTAAAGAAACACGTATTTTTTTCGGAAAATCCCAATAGGAAGGGTGAGAAAGGGTAAAATGAGGGGTTGAATGCCTTTTATGAGGATACTTATATCTCAGAAACTGAAGATATTACAGACCTGACAATTGGTATTTGGGATCTCCTTTAACAATAAAGAAACGCGTATTTTTTCTTTTTTGAAAATCCAATTAATCGGGGGATGAAAAGGGGGTGAATTTTTTAAATTTCTAGAAACTTTTAAAGTTTACAGATGTAAAAAGTGGAATTTAGAATTCCCTTTAAAAATAAAGGAACACGTATTTTTTTGTTTTCGGAAAATCCCCTATGAGTGATGAAAAAGGGGTTGAATGCCTTAAATGAGGATACCTATATTTTAGAAACAGAAGATATTACAGACCTGAAAATTGGTATTTGTGATCTTCTTTGAAAATAAAGAAATACGTATTTTTGTTTTCGGAAATCCACCTAAAGTGGGGGGGGGGGTGAAAAATTAGTTGATTTTTTTGTATGAGGATACTATTATCTCAAAAAAGAAAGATTTTGCAGACGTGAAAATTGGTATTTGGAATCTGCTTTAAAATTAAAGAAACGCGTATTCTCGGTAAGTCTAATAAAGGGAGGGAGGTGAATCAATTGAAAAATTAACTGAATTAATTGTATGAGGATATTTACATCTAAAAAACTAAAGTTGTTACAGACATGAAAATTTGTATTTGGAACTACTTTAAAAACAAAGAAAAAAGCGTTTTGAGGGGTGGGGAATAATCTTGGGGGCCGGGGTGAAATGGAGTTGAATTCCTTTTATGAGGACACATATCTCAAAAACTAAAGATGTTAGAGTCGTGATAAATGGCATTTAGAAGATCCTTTACTATTAAAGGAAAAAAGTACCGGGCGTGTTGGCCGTGCGCGTAGAGGCGCGCGGCTGTGAGCTTGCATCCGGGAGATAGTAGGTTCGAATCCCACTATCGGCAGCCCTGAAAATGGTTTTCCGTGGTTTCCCATTTTCACACCAGGCAAATGCTGGGGCTGTACCTTAATTAAGGCCACGGCCGCTTCCTTTCAACTCCTAGGCCTTTCCTATCCCATCGTCGCCATAAGACCTATCTGTGTCGGTGCGACGTAAAGCCCCTAGCAAAAAAAATATTTTGCCGGAAAATTCACTTAAGGGGGGGAGCGAGTGTGAAAGGAAGTGAAAGAAAGTTATTTCTTTTTATGGGGATACTTATATCTCAGAAATGAAGGTAACAGACGTGAACATTAGTATTTGGAATCTCCTTAAAACATAAAGAAACACGGTTTCTTTTTCGGGGGTTGGGGGTAAATTAACAACGGTGGTGGGGTGAAAAATGCGTTGAGACCAGTTGATTTTATTGTTCATAATGTACTTATTCTGACCATAAACTGATCATTTTTAATCTTTCCTGGGTTCGTTTTCAAGAGCCATCTTTTCCTTTGGAGAACATAAAGTTAGATTACAGTAGATTCTCCTGGCATATAAATAAAATTTAAACACATTTGAAATAAACGATAGGAATGATATTGACCGTGCAAATGTTCACCTCTATAGTATGGTCAATATTGCACGGAAGTATATCATTCGTGTCGCCAGAAATCTCGCGCACTTGCCTACGCGCGACGATGGTGCTGGTCACATTTTCAGCAATGACAATGGCAGCAGATGTAATTTACCGCCAAGTAGCGGTCTTGCAGTCCGGCCGCGGGTTCAGTGCCGCCAAGGCACCCAAGTCGACACCACGCCGGATCTCCTCAAGGATTTGAACCATATTAAAAATGCTTATAGGAAAAGATGGCAAAGATTTAGGGACCCAACTGACCGAGTGGAAAACCTGGAATTAGCCCGGGAAGAACGAAATCGATTCCTGGAAAGAAAGATTGAAAAATGGGTGGAACTTTGCCGTAATCTCTCAGAAAACGAATCAGATCACGAATTTCGGCGGATTATATATAAAACGTTAAGCATTCAATTATAAATTTCATTATAATACCGTAGCGAAGCACGGGTATCTTGCTAGTAATGTTATAAAAGTGAATCGCTTACTAGCACACAAAAACAACGAGTGTTTCCCATGTATAGATCATTGGTTCATATATTCACCACTTTCTCACGTCCTTAAAATTATAGCACAGTGTCGTTCCAGTTCTTTGAACTTGGTGACCCTCAATTAAACACACCGCCAGTGGCTAGTAATTCTGAACAAGAGTTTACTTGGAGTTGAGTCGTGGCTTCCTTTCCGCAATTCTAATAGCCAAACAACACGGTCGTCTATCCTAGTAGTACCCTTACCCATCTTGCTTAACTTACGAAATATCTTGATAGACTGAGCTTCAGCCCGGCTACACTGTTTTCGTACCTTTAGATATATACAAAATAAGAGTTTTGTCTGTACATTGCTCAGAATTTGAAAAGAATGGTATTTCTGTATCGGTTATGTCCATAGTAACAAGGAAATGCACTTTTTACTTTTCTGTAATGTCTGTCTGTCTGTCTGTCTGTCTGTCTGTCTGTCTGTCTGTCTGTCTGTCTGTCTGTCTGTCTGTCTGTCTGTCTGTCTGTCTGTCTGTCTGTCTGTCTGTCTGTCTGTCTGTCTGTCTGTCTGTACATGCATCACGAGGAAACGGCTGAAGAGAATTTAATGAAAATCTGTATGTGAAGTCGGGGGATGAGCCACTACAATCTAGGCTATACATCGTTTTACTCACGCTGAGTGAAATAGTAGTTATGGGGAAGGCTTTAAATTGAATTCTCAAATATTTATATTATTAGTGGTCCTATCGATAAATACAACATAACTAAAGTTATATAGAAGTAACTTTCCGATCATTTATGCCATACATTGTTACCGTTCCGGCTTTGATAACACAGATATTCATGAATTTGTATTTTTGTTGCCAAGTCATTATCAACGCCGAGCCACGAGAAAACGGGTTAACAGAATGTAATGAAAGTCGGTATATAGAGTCGGGGAATAAGAAACTACAGTCTAAGATATAAACAATTTTATTCGCCCTGTATGAAATTGTAGTTTAGGGGAGGCGCCTAAAATTTTTTTAAATACTTATGTTATTGGTCCTATCGAAAAGTGTTATACAACAAAAGTTATAGAGAATACAATTTCCGACCATTTATGTTTTATTCAGTTTTACCGTACCGGCTATGATAAGAGTGGTATTTCAGAGTCGGAAGAAGACTAAATGTGAAGGCCTACAATATTTAAAGCGCATAACATTGATCAACAGTAACATTATATTGACCATTGTTTGTGGTGATGTTCTTTGTCTCTTATGCTGCCGCTCAACTCCGATAGATGGGACCACTGCTGCGTGCCGAGTATAACAGCCTGACTGAATATTGGCGGGAAATAGCTGAGGAGTCAGAAAACTTTCTTCTTTAGCACGTCATTCCTATGGTTCATACATTTTCTGATGCTGTACTGCCGGTATGTAATTCACTGGTTCATCATAGTATTCCAGCTATTCGATCCCTACTCTGACGCGCTGTTTTGAATGAGCAGTGTGCACTTTAAGGCAGAGGCTCACTTAGTAGTAGTAGTAGTCGTAGTATGACCTGGTCTAGAATTACAATTTAGGCATATTCCAAATTATATCACCACAATTTACTAAATAACTCAAAATTCAACCCTGAAAAGAGCCGTTTCTTAAAAAAGAGCTTCTTTCTCTTCACTTTTATTAAATTCTACATTCATTTTATTCAAAATTAGCAGGAAAAGGCTAGGAGTGGGAAGGAAGCGGCCGTGGCCTTAATTAAGGTACAGCCCCCAGCATTTGCCTGGCGTGAAAATGGGAAACCACGGAAAACTATCTTCAGGGCTGCCGACTGTGGGGTTCGAACCCATTGCCTCCAAGCCAGATAGATTTTTCCACCGCCAATGTAGTGAATTGACATTTTTCCGACTCATTGGGTACTCCTAGGAAACATATTAGTAAAAGGGCATAGTGTTTGCCCTGGGAGTCTCCACTATTCGACACCTCCTCCTTCCGAAAAAAGACTAAGAGTGTTCACGGATCACGGCTGTCTGCGGCCTGGTCATTCCATCTCTGGAACTTTGAACTGTTAGATCGGCAGCGTAGTACTGTTCGTTAAAAGTGAGAAAATGTGTAGTTTTTCATTTGATCGAGTATATTCATGTGAAAACATTGCTTTTACTCGCGCCATTTCTACTGACGTCATTGTAATGACCCATGTTCATTTCAGTTGGGAAAACCACTAAGACAGTCTTCGTGAGGATGTAAAAAGGTAGGTGGAGAGTGAGTGTCTGCGCGACGTAAAGCAAAAAAAAAAAAAAAAAAAAGGAATGCAATTTAATACAGTCTTGCTCACAACGTGTACTCTACCTAACCTGCAATTCTGTATGCATTGTAGAATTCCGTAGCGAAGCACGGGTATATCAGCTAGTAGATAAATAAATCGTTACACAAGTCCTACCCATACTTTTCCCATGAAAAACATTTTTTCTTACAATTGGCTTTACATCGCATCGACATAGATAGGTCTTATGGCGACGATAGGACAGGAAAAGGCTAGGAGTGGGAAGGAAGCGGCCGTGGCCTTAATTAAGGTACAGCCCTCAGCATTTGCCTGGCGTGAAAATGGGAAACCACGGAAAACTATCTTCAGGGCTGCCGACTGTGGGGTTCGAACCCATTATCTCCCGGATGCAAGCTCACGGCTGCGCGCTCTTAACCGCACGGCCGACTCGCCCGGTCCATAATGGATTACGTTATGTATATCAGATTACGAGGGGACGAGTGATCAGCGGCACGAAACCCCTTAGTCGTTATTCTTGGATTTCTAGAACGGGACTGAACAAGAGTTTACTTGGAATGGAGTCGTGGCTTCCTTTCCGCAATTCTAATAGCAAACACAACACAGAGGAGATGCGTAGACGAAGGGGCGTACAGATGAGATGGAAAGCTTTATTACCACCACCAGGAAACAACCCCTCGGCTTTCCAGAAAACCCGTCTTTGTAGCACGATGCAGCCGTTCGGACATCCAAAAATTTTGCTACTGCTGCTTCATGTAACGGGCTTGAGACATTTTGTTGAGCAGATCCATGCACTTAGTGGACCCTAAATCTGTTTGATGTCTGGCTGAGTGGCTCAGACGGTTGAGGCGCTGGCCTTCTGACCTCAACTTGGCAGGTTCGATCCTGGCTTAGTCTGGTGGTATTTGAAGGTGCTCAAATACGTCAACCTCGTGTCGGTACATTTACTGGCACGTAAAAAAACTGCTGCGGGACAAAATTCTCGCACCTCGGCGTCTCCGAAAACCGTCAAAAATAGATAGTGGAACGTAAAAACAATAGCATTATTATTATTATTATTATTATTATTATTATTATTATTATTATTATTATTATTATTATCTGTCTGATGACCTGTCTGGTTTTGGTACTCGCACTGGCTAAGCTGTGATTAATGAACTCGGGATAGGATTGGGAAGGAAATGGCTATAAATAGGAAAGGTGCCTTTAGCCTTGAAGATACTATCACAATGTTCGACAATTAGGCGTGGAGTAAGTAGATGGAAAACTACATTTAAGATGATGTGTCAAGAGTCGAAACATTCACTTTGGTTTCCTAATAGGCTACTTTCATGTTAGTACACCATATATTCTTCTTCTTACCCTTATTTCCAAACAATCTTGGGTCGGTGCGAATATGGAATCAGTGGCGTAGCCAAACAAAGTAAAATAGTGTCTAGGGCAAGCCGTGATTTGACACCCCCCCTTCCCCCGCCCCCATATTAGGATGTAGTTTAAAAATGTAGATCTAGAATTCATTAAGGTAATGTAGATATCGTTATAGCATTTAATACAATTAACATTTTATTTCAAAATACAACTTCTTGTATCTTGAACTCTACAACACACTGTCGGCAACCCTGAAAATGGTTTTCCGTGGTTTCCCATTTTCACACCAGGCAAATGCTGGGGCCACGGCCGCTTCCTTCCCACTGCTGGCCCTTTCCTGTTCCATCGTCGCCGTAAGACCTATCTATGTCGGTGCGACGTAAAGCAGCTAGCAAAAAAATAAAAACTCTACAACACGCCATAATTACAAATATTTTTGGCTAATCTGTCATAAGTACGCATCGTAACTACAGTACTTCGATTTTAGTGAAAACAAAATTGAAGAAAAGGAAATTAAATTAATAGTTTTCTTCCTTTTACTGTAGCAGTCTGATCAATTATTTAATCAGAGATATTCTTTCTGATTTCTCTCATCTCCGAGTGTCTTTGTTTATATAACAATCTAACAAACAAAGTCTACCTTTGTCTTACTTTCGAACCCGACTGTAGGCAGCCCTGAAGATGTTTTTCCGTGGTTTTCCATTTTCACACCAGTCAAATGTTGGGGCTGTACCTTAGTTAATGCCACGACCGATTCCTTCCAACTCCTAGCCCGAGTGGCGGCGATTAGTGGGTGTGCGCAGCCCCCGCCCCTTTGCCGAGAAATGTTTTCAGAATTCTATTTTAGCCGCCTGAAGCTAGGAATTATAAACAAAATAATGTACAACCCCTGTTGTCTTTTCAACGAATTCTTTCCTTTAATTCCTTTAATTATTACGAAAAATACTTGGAGGAAATAGGCGCAAAATGTAGTTCGTCGCGGCTAACAGCAAGTAGTGGAGAACCGCGCAGCATGTGCTTTGAGGAAGGGTAGCGGGAGAATATATTTACAAATGTCATATCCACAGGTATGATTTTCCCGCATTCCTCAGTCTGGCAGTCTCACTCAGTCAATGTGTCTGTTGTATAGTCAAATACTAAATGACTTTTTTAGTGTATAATTGTATGTACTTATATTTAATCTTAATGCATGTGTAATTATTGTTCCTTTGGTGAAAGAGTTATTGTATAGTATTGACTCAGTTTATCAACCAAACTATTATTACCCCACTTACGTTGGTAGACTGTCAACCTTTACATCTCTATTGAAATTCTCTCAGAGAGCATCAAAAAACAATCTTTTTTTAAAATTTTTATTTTTATCCCTCGCCCCTTCCCTGCTCTATCCCTCAGACCTGGGTTCTTTTTTGTTGTATATACATTTTTATTCCACCCCACCCCACTTCTACAGCAATTCCTAATCGCCGCTACTGCATAGCCCTTTACTATCTTATCGTCGCCATAAGACATATCTGTGTCTTACTTATTGCTTTGAGAGATGTGCCGCTATGCTAAGCTGCATTGAATTTGATATCATACAAATGAATGTACGAGTATACACAAAATGAAACTAAACCCTACACAGTTCTTATAATTTATTTATTTATCTTCATCACCTTTTCTCAATTACCTGAGGTCGGCGCTTTGTATGCATTTAGCTACTATTTGCTTTACGTCGCACCGACACAGATAGGTCTTAAGGCGACGATGGGACAGGAAAGGCCTAGGAACGGGAAGGAAGCGGCCGTGGCCTTAATTAAGGTACAGCTCCAGCATTTGCCTGGTGTGAAAATGGGAAACTACGGAAAACCATCTTTGGGTTCGAACCCACTATCTCCCGGATGCGAGCTCACAGCTGCGCGCCCCTAACCGCACGGCCAACTCGCCCGGTTATGGATTTAGCCACTTTTCCTGACGCCAACCCTTTGTATAGGGATGTATTTACTATTGCGTGTTTCTATGGTGGTTTGTAACGTGATGTGTTGTATGTAAATGAAGAGATGTGTAGAACTTGGAGTCCTACGAAACGACGGTCACTCCGCTTACCATGCATTGAAGTCTGCATATTTCTTTCCCTCGTATGTTGAATATTTAGAGTCCGGCTCCATGGCTGAATAGTAAGTGTTGTGGCCTTCAATTCAGAGGGTCCCCGGTTCGATTCCCGGCCGGATTAGCAATCGAGTCTGGTTAATTCCTCTCACTTAGGCATTGGGTATTTGTGTTTGTTCCAAAGCACTCCTTTTCTCATTCACACGAAACAGATCACACTACCTACCACCACAGAAATATGCAATAGTGAATACATTGCTCGACACAGGTTTGACGTTAGGAAGGGCATCCAGCTGTCAAGCAGGGCCAAATCCGCATGTACACAATTTGCACGCACAACCCCACCATGGTGTGGGGTGAATGGTAGAAGAGGAAGTATGTTGAATGTTTAGTGCTGAGACAGTCAAGTTTTGTCACCTACCGCCGCTCAAACCGGCTGCCTTTTTTTGGGAGGTGGACTGTAGAAGTTAGGGGAGCAAGCTCTGCCCCTTCTCCAAACTGTACATTCTTACCGGCAGCCAAGTTCTGTCACTAACCACCGCTCAAACTGGCAGCCGTTCTTTGGGGTGAACTGTAGAAGTTAAGGGAGCAAGGTCTGCCCCTTCTCCGAACTGTACAATTCTTACCGGATCCATTACAGCAAAATGGAAGCAAGGAAGGAGCAGGGACTGGAACACCGCTAGATGCACGACTCCGCACAGTTTCACACCAGGCAAATGCTGGGGCCACGGCCGCTTCCTTCCCACTGCTGGCAAAACACTCATTCCCACATTACGTAAACGGAATTATCCACGATAATTATGAACGGAAATTGACACTGATAAACAACGTAATCCTGTAAATAATGTCCAGACTTTTATATGGTCTGTTAGCCAAACAATAAATGACAATGACATGAAATCGATACGGGATACGATTATTAAACGAATAACATCAACAGCAGTATAGTATTAAAGATCAAATTATATTAAAGATCCTCTCTTACATATTTACACTATTTATAGAATATTACCATGTTGAATGAAGGCAGCATTTACACAAGATACGGGATACGATTATGAAATTAATAATAACAACAGTTTATAGTACCAGTATTAAAGATTCTCTATCATGGATATTTAGGCCTACACTGTTTATACAATATTAGCACCTTGAATGAAGGGCAGCATTTGCATAAGATACGGAATATGATTTTTAAAGGAATAATAACAATAGTTTATAGTCTTACAGATGACAGGGCAGCATTTACATAAGATCGCAGTCCTTTAAACAATACAACCTTATTACTATGTTGCCTGAAACCACACGTCTTTCTTTGAATCACTTCTGTATAGCAAGACTTGCCGAATGTTTTAAGTCAGTCAGTCACTACTGATCTGCATGTAGGGTAGTCGCCCAGGTGGCAGATTCCCTATCTGTCTTTCACTAACCTTTTCTTAAATGATTTCAAAGAAATTGGAAAAATATTGAACATCTCCCTTGGGAAGTTATTCCAATCTCTAACTCCCCTTCCTACAAACTAATACTTGCCCCCAATTTGTCCTCTTGAATTCCAACTTTATCTTCATGTTGTGATCTTTCCTACTTTTAACTATACGGTACCACTCAAACTTATTCGTACAATAATGTTATTCCACGCCATCTCTCCACTGACAGCTCGGAACATACCACTTACTGGAGAAGCTCGTCTCCTTTCAACCGAGTCTTCCTAGCGCAAACTTTGCAACGTTTTTGTAACGCTACTCTTTTGTCGAAAATCACACAGAACTGCTTTTCTTTGGATTTTTCCCAGTTCTTGAATCAAGTAATCCTGGTGAGAGTCCCATACATTGGAACCATACTCTATTTGGGGAATTACCGGAGACTTATAATGCCCTCTCATTTACATCCTTACTACAAACCCTAAACACCCTCATGACCATGTGCAGAGATCTGTACCTTTTATTTACAATCCCATTTATGTGATTACCCCAATGAAGATCTTTCCTTATTTTTTTCAATTTGTTTTACGTCAAATCGACACAGATAGGTCTTATGGCGACGATGGGATAGAAAAGGCCTAGGAATAGGAAGGAAGCGGCCGTGGCCTTAATTAAGGTACAGCCCCAGCATTTTCCTGGTCTGAAAATGGGAAACCACGGAAAACTATCTTCAGAGCTGCCGACAGTTTGAATCCACTATCTCTTACTTGGTAATACATATGACTTATCATTTTAACGAATTTAACCCTGTGACTATCTTCACATGCTACATCAGTCATATGGTGATCTGCCAATTTGTGAAATATTGGTGACCTTTCGGAAAAATGTAATTAATGGCAGTACTTAGAACAAAACGTCAAGCTTCTTCTTATTACTTATGGAATATCCCTCTGTACCAAAAACAAACAACCTGAATTTTTTCACAAATAGTAAGCACTTTCACTACATCTTCAGATGATTTAATTCCCCTATTCTTGCACTCCAAGAAAGAATAACTTGCAGAATCTGAGCAATAACAATGGTCTTGCAACTCAGGAGTTACAGTAGTCCACAGAAATGCATTTAAACAGGTTTTACAATCCAGTTTAGCGTACAACTGCCTTATCATATAACCACCAACTTAACACAAAATTGCTTCTTTGTAAAACTGTCAGGGTTACAGAGTCTAAGTTATAGGGAATTTCAAATGCCTCCAGAGGTTGTTCAGTGAATAGAGTTTCTGAAAATTTTGAAGATCTCCTCCATTTCACTGAATGAAGCATTAACTGACTCTGCGCCGAAAGTCAAACAGTTGGAATACCTTGAGGGCAAAATGGCAATCCTAACTAAAATTCTTCTCAAACTTGCCTTCAGCTGAACAACATCAGGGTTGTTATTGAAACCATTCTTGTCTCTGATACATGAAAACTATAGTTCAAGATGATCTTGTGAGAATGTGTAAGTTAACAAGTAGCTAAATCTATAATTTTCTCTAGTCAGTAAATCTACCGCTAACGACTTCAAACTCGGTGCAGAAACAACAAATTCAAGTACAAACATTTTTCTTCTGTGGGTTATCAGCAGCTGAATCTCAGGGGTCCTCACACCTAGGAGATACTTAATTGAGTCATCAATTACCTTTATCATCATAATTTAATTATCTCTAGAAATGGGCACTTTAAAGCCAATAGCATAGGGACTTTTGGAATTCATTAAGTCAAAAAAAGCGAAGTCACCTCCATACAGGCCATGAAGGCCCTTGGAGGAGTGGAAGATAAAGGCTTCCACCATTGTTAACCTCGGCACGTGATGGGGTAGAGTGGTTAGCTCTACGCCCGGCCGCCTTTGCCCCCCAGGAATTAACCTGGTACTCATTTTTGGTGTAGGCTGAGTGAACCTCAGGGCCATATGCACCTCCGGAAGTGGAAATCCGGTTTCTTAAATTTTATGACTTCCTGACGGGGATTCGAACCCACGTCCTTCCGGGCGAATTAAGTCAAAAAGCCAATCAAAAATCTGTATAAACCGAATGGTACCATCAGAATCTAAAACATTTCTGAGAGTAAGTTGGATGAAAATCTATGTGGTTTCAGGGCTGTCAGGATCAGATTTTAGTGAGATGGCGGACGGTTGCAGTCGCACAGGAAGTGTGTTCGAGTTAATAGTAGCGTTTCTTGTAGTCCAAGTGCTTTCATCGCGGTTACGTGTGAATGAGAGTGAACCGACTAGCATATACTGTATTGTTAAATGCGGTATAACTTGTTAAGAAGATATCGTCGTTGCCGGGTCAAAACCTCCTATGTGATAATATTTTTGGAGATATACTGACCCGCAGCACATACATTACAAAGAGCGAGAATGCCTTGACAATATGCACACAAAATTGCCCCTTAGATGACAGAATCTTATCGGTCAAAGTTCTAAGCTAAAATATTTCACATAGGAGGTTTTGTCCCGGGAACGACGATATACTTTCCAATAACAAGCTGGACATACGCGCCCATGCCTCGTGTATGAATGGCAAGCAACGGCGAATCGCGTCCAGTCAGCGTGTAAAGCACAAGCCTTCGGCGAGTTACACTACTGCCCCCATTTGACTTTGTGCTCATCGCATTGTTGCCAGTGTTTTGTTTGCTCCCCTCCTCTTCTCCCGGAAGATAGATTCAGTGTAGTGTTATGTACTTGAAGAATGTGGACGATTAGGTTTTCATTTCTTATATGTACTTTGCATTGACAATTTATATTTTTGTATGTGTGCTGTGAGTGTTCCTTTTACATGGAGGAGGCTGTCCAGATGTTGTTCCAACAAAGGTCAATTAAATAAATAAATAAATAAATAAATAAATAAATAAATAATACTTCTACCTCCTGCTTTACGCTGAGTATTCTACTACTAGCACTTGCCGGTGATATCCAGCTGAACCCAGGACCGGAGGAAAATATCAGCCTTAGTATCTACTACCAGAATGTCAGTAGTATGAAAAAAATCACTCGTGGATTTTAACGTCGCTCTGAACGATATGCATTACGACTGCGTGTGTCTAGCGGAGACCTGGCTCGACTCCTCAGTCGACAATAGTAAAATACTCTACGATAATTATGCTCTTTTTCGACGAGATAGGTGAAATGTTCTTGCTTTTAAGAACAAGGGAGGTAGAGGTTTTTTTTCTTTTCCTTACGTCGCACCGACACAGATAAGAGGTAGAGTTTTAATAGCAGTGAAATCTGCCTACGGGCCAGTACAACACAATCACCCGACCTAACGGGGAACTGGGCCGAGCGCTGTACACTGTCTGGTGCTACCTGCCCCCCCCCCCCCCCCACCCCCCTCCTAGCCTTCCGAGAAACCCTACTCGAATCCATCGCGGAGCAAAACAGAATTACACTATTATCGTGTGGGGTGATTTCACTGTAAGCCAATTAGCCTGGGTTTCTGATGATTCGGGATCTGTTAATCCTATCCTCACCCATGTTGAGGAGGAAGTCTGCTTTCACCAACCTTGAGCAAGTGTTATATTCGATATTTACATATTTATTTCTCGGTCGCGAAATAAATCACAACTCTGTTTTTGCATTAAAACATTCATAATATAAATACGTAAAATGCAATTTCTGATTTTTTTTTATTGGACTCACAAGGGATGCAAAGGGTTCAGTAAATGTATATTCGAAACTGACACTTTTTCAAATTTTCTTGGCCGCGAAATAAGATACAACTTCGCTTTTGCACTAAAACATTCTTTATATGAATACCGAAAATAAAATGTCTATATATTTTTTAATTTGACTTACAAGGGGTGCTAATGGTTGAACAACTGTATATTCGATGTTACCTTTTATTCTAGTTTCTCGGCCGCGAAATAAAATACAACTTCGTTTTTTCAGTATGACATTCTTCATGTAAATACCTAAAATACAATTTCTGCATTTTATGAAATTCGACTTACAAGGTATACAAAGTTGATTGAACAACTGATTCATTCACTCATCAACGCCCAGGTGGGACTGTTAAATTTAGAGATATTAACTTTTAAATGTATGTTCGTATGAAATGTGCTAAGAAAGAATTATACAATATTTTGATTGTAAAGGGTTAAAATGGGTTATATTCGAAATTTACTTTTTAAACATTTTCTCAACCGCGAAATAAAATACAATGTTTTTGCACTAAGACATTATTCATCTAAATTCTGTACCTAATATATAATTTCTGCATTTTTTTGAGATTCAACTTACAAGGAGTGCAAAGGGTTGAACAAAACTGTATACCACAAAATCAAATCATTCTTGCTAAGAATTTGTTATCAATACTGTGAGTACGATTACCTCTTTAATGGCGACTTAGTCGGGAAATTTGTAAGAGGGCGCCAGGAGCTACATGACGTGATAAAGTGGGCACTACATCGATCGCATTCGACAATACAACGGCTGTTTCCAAATTGCATCTTTTGGTGATGATCAGATTGTAGAAGACTATTTTATAGCAACTTTATTATTATTTACACAGAAGCTTGCAGCTAAATTCAGAAAAGAATGCTCAGTTTTTACAAATTTATTTGGTCGGCGTAGATGAAAAAGAACTCTAACGAATGCTTTAATTAGAACAATCCCGGGCCACGCTGCGACGGGTAGTGCTATATTATTTATCCTGTTAAACATGTCATAACGCCTTAAAACAATGCATGAAAATCAATCATTCAATCAGTCAGTCAATTAATCACTACTGATCTGCATTTAGGGCAGTCGCCCAGGTGGCAGATCCCCTATCTGTTGTTTTTCTAGCATTTTCGTAAATGATTGCAAAGAAATTGTAAATTTATTGAACATCTCCCTTGGTAAGTTATTCCAATCCCTAACTCCCCTTCCTATAAACGAATATTTGCCCCAATTTGTCCTCTTGAATTCCAACTTTATCTTCATATTGTGATCTTTCCTACTCCTAAAGACAGCACTCAAACGTATTCGTCTACTGATGTCATTCCACGCCATCTCTCCACTGACAGCTCGGAACATACCACTTAGTCTAGCAGCTCTTCTCCTTTCTCCCAAGTCTTCTCAGCCCAAACTTTGCAACATTTTTGTAACGCTACTCTTTTGTCGGAAATCACCCAGAACAAATCGAGCTGCTTTTCTTTGGATTTTTTCCAGTTCTTGAATCAAGTAATCCTGGTGAGGGTGCCATACACTGGAACCATACTCTAGTAGGGGTCTTACCGCCGACTTATATCCCCTATCCTTTACATCCTTACTACAACCCCTAAATACCCTCATAACCATGTGCAGAGATATGTACCCTTTATTTACAGACATATTTATGTGATTACCCCAATAAAGATCTTTCCTTATATTAATACCTAGATACTTACAGTGATCCCCAAAAGGAACTTTCACCCCATTTAAAGTGAGAGGACTTTTCCTATTAGTGAAACTCACAACCTGACGTTTAACCCCGTTTATCATCATACCATTGCGTACTGTCCATCTCACAACATTCTCGAGTTCATTTTGCAGTTGCTCACAATCTTGTAACTTATTTATTACTCTGTACAGAATAACATCATCTGCAGAAAGCCTTATCTCTGATGCCACTTCTTTACTCACATCATTGATATCTATAAGAAAACGTAAACGTCCAATAATACTGCCTTGAGGAATTCCTCTCTTAATAATTATAGGGTCAGATAAAGATTCGCCTGAGCCCGCCTGGTGGCCATGATCGTTAAGGCACTGAATTGTAAACGGTCCGGTTCGAGTTCCGCTGGTCGAAAAAATTTTCACCATCAGAATGTTGGTCGGCAGGGTAGGGGAGGTGGTAGTATACAATTTCTAATCACTAGATTGCGTGCCAAAAGCCTGGATTAAATTCCAAACCTCTCCGCAGTGCTCATATGGAGTGAGGGCATTATGACGCTGTTGATGGTGATTCGTCCGTCGGATGGGGACGTTAAGCCTAGAGCAGACCCCTTGGTGCTATTCGACAGGAGTAGGCTATGTGCCGGCACCGGGTTTCACCCTCTCCCTACTATCATATATAACGTCATTCATTTCATCTCATTAACTCCTCTGATGAGGTTGACGTCAGGAAGGGCATCCGGTCATAAAAACCCGCCATGACAGATTCATCTCACCTGATTCCCGACCCGTAGGGAAACGGGACAATGCTTGGACAAACAACATAAAGATTCGCCTACTCTAAGGCCCGGTTGTATAAAACATTTGATCTGAGTTTAACGAGGAAAAATGGCTGCCAGTCAAGTTGAACTTCGATTTCCGTTGTATAAACGCTAATCTAAGGTTATCTCGTCTCGATCTAAGTTCAGATTTGACTGGCGAATATTCGTCGGTTAATCTCCTTGAACCTAGATCATTATCATTTATATTAAACATTGAACTAGCCCTGAAGACTTGAGAAGTGTTTCATTGTATCGCATCTGCGTAAGAATACCGCGCCTTAATAATATCGAGATAAGTTATAAATATCTTGAATGCTAGTAGTTAAATAATATTGCTAAAGATCGCTCGATTTTTCAGAAGTGAGTTTATGTGAATATCATATAAACAATAGCCTGCTGCCATACCAACACGTTGTTGTTACTTCGTTTTATGATACTGCTTCAATAATGAATAATTTTAAATTACCGTATGTTTCAAGTTTACAAAACAAAGCAACTGTGTAGTATATATATATATATTCTTTAGCAGGGATGTCAGATTATTCCGACTTTTCGTCTGATGAAGAAGAGTTGATTTTACGATGAGCTCCTCGCGTCTTTCGGTACAGACGGAATCCGATGATTGAAATGGGTGATCAATGTTCAAAACGAGATTTCGTTTCTCGAAAGATGTTGAGGAACGACTGGAACTGAAGTTAAGCGACACACTACAAAAACCTACTCAAAGAAATTATCCCCTGTCACCCATGTGTATGTTTTATGCTACAAGAAGTTTTCAAATGGTTGTTGGAGATCTCTTTAAATTGACAAGTCAACGGCTTTCTCTTTCAACTTTGATGTCACCATATCGGTTCTTTTATTTTCTATTATATGTTTGTACCTTGATAGTACAATATCCACCAGATCGTCCTTTTATTTCGGTGTGAAATTCGCAGAACGCTCCTTTGAAGTTCTTTCCATGTTTACTTCGCGAGATTTCAATATTATCTTCTTCTCCTTCTTCGACAGTCACGGCAGTTTCGTATTTCATTTGTTTACAGTCACGGCCAGGTCAATCCCGCCATTTATGTATTATCCAAAGGGCCGAGCTATTTCGTATTTCATTTGTTTTGCGGTGTTGCCACATCCACTTTATTGAACTCCGATTACATTTGAACTACATATGTGTAAACCGAGTTCAGTTTTATACAACACGATGAAGTCGTAATCTTAGTTCATTTTCAGAACTAAGTTCTTAATTGATCTCCAGTCAGATGTCTTTATACAACCGGGCCTAATTCTCTGAGTTCTATTCTTGAAATATAGCCATCCATTCAGTCATTCTTTTGTGTAGTCCAAGTAGTAGTCTCCCGTTCTACACTATCAAATGCCTTAGATAGGTCAATCGCTATACAGTCCATTTGACCTCCTGAATCCAATATCAAACATGTCTAATATAAACAGAAAGAAGGCTTTCCCAAAGCTTACATGCAATGCATGTCAAACTGAATGGCCTCTAATTTTCAGCTTTATGTCTATCACGCTTTCCTTTATATACAGGGGCTACTATAGCAACTCTCCATTCATTTGGTATAGCTCCTTCATGCAAACAATAATCAGATAAGTAGGCTTATTTCAGATATGATATTATATCCCAACCTGTTGTCTTTAGTATATCCCCCGAAACTGTATCAATTCCAGCTGCTTTTCTAGTTTTCAACTTTTGTATCCTACTGTAAATGCCATTGTTATCATAGGTAAATTTTAGTACTTCCTTAGTATTAGTCACCTCCTCTATCTGAACATTATCCTTGTAACCAACTCATTTTTGTTCGTTTAAAGTAGCGAATCTCAACGTGGAGTATGTGTACCCTTGGTGTACGCGTTGGACCACTCTGGCGTACGTAAAAAATAAACAGTAATTGCGGACGCTATGTATTTGTCTCTCTCAGTGCACCGCCCGTAAACTGTTGCAAAACACGCACCTGTATTCGCTTGGTGGCTGCCTTGGGTGGGCGGGCACACCCCTTACCTTTCACCAGTCTTAGTTAAATCTAGCCTCGCCCCAATCAATCCTAACCTATTTTTCAGTACGCAAGTCGCAGCGACTTCCGTTTCGCCTGCTAATTGCAAGTCAGTTTAGCTTTGTGTTTCTTTACTTTGTTCTCTTTCTCCAAAACTTCCTGGAAACAACCACAGACATTATGAAAACGGGAATATTCTAGAACTGATTGGAAACATATAAATGCATACCGTACCTCAGCTCAGCAGTAGTTCGTGTTTCTATTTGACGTTGCGTGACTACGATTCTTAAAAGTGTGTTACTTTCGATGTCGAATAACAGTTGTGTGTTCATGTGTGGAGAATATAGTAGGCCCTATTATGTACTATTATATTACAGAAGGGGGCATTGTTGTGAGAATTTTCCCATACAATATTACCGAGTGTAATCCGTCATGGATTAGCGGTTAAAAATTGGAACTCTGAAAACGATCACCTTGCAGTTTGTAGTGGTAAAGTACTGTACGTACACCAGCAGCCACTGAATTAGGCAGGTGAGGAAAACTGGGCAGTTGTCAGATATGGGAACGGCGAAGTGACAGATGGTCGAGAGTCGCTTGGTAACGCTGATCGTTTAGTGCTGTCAGTTCGAAGTCGGTCCGCTCCAGGTCCACGTACTCTATAAAGTAGTTCTTACACAGTCCAATATGTATAGTAATCCAATGTTTAAAATTATATTGTAAGCCATAAACAAATAATATTTTAATACAAGTGATAAATAGATAATACCGGTACGTAATCCGAAAGTACTTGCCGTGTCCTGGTGCGCGCGACCCGAACGACCTTTCCCCGGGCCATGTTCCAGGAAAACAAAAAGACCAGTGGATACATGTTTCAGATAAAAAAATAAGTTAGATGATTTTCTACATGTTTCCCGCGGACAACATTATATGTCCTGAAGAAACAAACATGTGGCCGCTTACTGAAAATTTAAATAGCCTACATTATTTTTACGGATTTAAATTGTTCAGGCTGTTTGTTCGTTCGTTCGTAATCTGTTTACCCTCCAGGTTTGGTTTTTCCCTCGGACTCAGCGAGGGATCCCACCTCCACCGCCTCAAGGGCAGTGTCCTGGAGCTTCAGACTCTGGGCCGGGGATACAACTGGGGAGGATGACCAGTACCTCTCCCAGGCGGCCTCACCTGCTATGCTGAACAGTGGCCTTGTTGGGGGATGGGAAGGCTGGAAGGGATAGACAAGGAAGTGGGAAGGAAGCGGCCGTGGCCTTAAGTTAAGTACCATCCTGGCATTTGCCTGGAGGAGAAGTGGGAAACCACGGAAAACCACTTGCAGGATGGCTGAGGTGGGAATCGAACCCACCTCTACTCAGTTTACTTCCCGAGGCTGAGTGGACCCCGTTCCAGCCCTCGTACCACTTTTCAAATTTCGTGGCAGAGCCGGGAATCGAACCCGGGGCTCCGGGGGTGGCAGCTAATCACGCTAACCACTACAACACAGAGGCGGATTATGAAAATAATTATTAAGAATAACAACCTGAACGTCCGGCGTTGAATTTTCTCTTTCCACTTCGTTTATTCTTTCGGTTTACTGCAGCAATCTTCAGTTTAACTTCGGCTATTACCATGTGGTGGTCGCTTCCACAAACTGCGCCTCTTTTGTTCCGAGTGTCTAAGAGGGATCGTCTCCACGTCTGGCTGATTGCAGAGTGAGCAATTTGATTTTGTGCTTTCCTATCTGGCGAAACCCGTGTTACTTTGTGACATGTCCTGTGAGGAAAAATTGTTCCACCAATCACCAAATGGTTATTTAGGCAGAATACAACAAAGCGCTCTCCATTGTGATTCTGGACTCCCACTCCGTGTTTCCTTAGAACTCTTTCCACCCCGTCATTTTTATTCCCAATCTTGGCATTCAAATCACCCACTAGTATTTTGATCTCTTTCTTAATCTTTCAGGACACTTTCAAGCTGTCCATAAAAATGGTCCTTCTCTTCCGGCTCTGATGTTTCTGTTGGTGCATAGCACTGTACCAGATGAATATTTCTAACTCTTTTCTTGAACCGTGCTGTAATGATGCGGTCTGAAACAGGGTTCCAGTCAAGAAGGCATTTTCGTGCTTCTCTTCTCATCAACAGTCCCACTCCGCTTTGGTGGTCATCATCTTCCTCCTTTCCTGAATATAACAACGTTTTGCCATCTCTCAAATGATGCTTTCCAAATCCATTCCATCGTGTTGCACTCAGTCCAAGCACTATTCTTATAGCGATCCATTTCCTTTGAAATCTGTTCCAACTTTCCTGCTTCGTACATTGTTCGCACATTCCAGAAACAAATTCGAGTCCGAGTTTTCATTCCAAAAGTTGTCATCGAGATATCCGTCCGGTTTACTTTTAAATGTGTTTCTGTAATACTTGATTATCGGGTGTGCAAGTTATTAGCCCACAGCACCCAAAGCCCAGTGGAGGAGCTGCCTCCTATAGCATCTAGGCGTGCTGATTTTCTGTCAAGGTTTCATCCCTTAGCTTTTGGAGAACCAACTCCCTATACTACAAGGCAGTAGCTTCACCAGAGCCCCGTTAGCCGCTATTTTCAGGGTTCCTGTAAGGCCTTCACAGCTATCGTAGAGGTCCCCGAGCACGCACACACACACACACACACACACACACACACACACACACACACACACACACACGAGGTCCCCACTGTACTTCACCCTACTAACGTTTCCCATCTCCCACGACGTGGACGAGAGGTTGGACTTACGGGAGACATTAGGAATAAGTGGATTCTACAAATAGATTTCCAATTTTTTTTCGCAGTTTATCGCGAAAAATAAATAAGTAGGGGCCTAACCTTCTCATACGTTTCAAAGCTTAGACCCTTACTTCTTTGTCACAGGTGAAGATGTCCAATCGAAGAAGTGCTGTGTGTCCATACTGCAGAGCGGAAGTTAGTGTGAAAGGAGAAAATATTAGTAACATGTCTAAGACACGTAAAAAATAAACACCCAACAATCCACAAGAGTGCATACCGTATCGCAAATAATGTTTGCGCTCAAAACCTCAACAGTGCATCATGTTACATTAACAATGCCTCCATTGCATCCGTTTCCCACCCATATCTACATTCCATTCATCAGCAACAACTACCGAGCTCGATAGCTGCAGTCGCTTAAGTGCGGCCAGTATTCGGGAGGTAGTAGGTTCGAACCCCACTGTCGGCAGCCCTGAAGATGGTTTTCCGTGGTTTCCCATTTTCACACCAGGCAAATGCTGGGGCTGTACCTTAATTAAGGCCACGGCCGCTTCCTTCCCACTCCTAGCCCTTCCCTTCCCCATAGTCGCCATAAGACCTATCTGTGACGGTGCGACGTAAAGCAACTAGCACAAAAAAAAAAAAAAAAGAATCAGCAACAACTTTTCGAGTCTCAGTTAAGTGAACCCCAGCCTGGGCCCAGTACTTCCAATAAATCTGTCAAACAATCCCACTTTCAAGAATGTATCACTAGTTTCATCAATGTAATTAAACCACTTACAGTGATTCAAACTAGAGCCTTGAATGAGCAGTTACTAAAATTAATTGTAAAGGGATATCACCCCTTCATTATTGTTGAAGAAGATGAATTTATCCAATTTGCACATTTGCTTTGTCCGGGGTATAAACTGCCAACTAGGAAAATCTTAACAAGAAGCATGGTGCCCGTCATTTATTCAGAAGCACAGGATAGAGTCAAATGTGAATTGCGTGAAGCCACTGCAGTATTTTTAACAAGAGATTGTTGGACTTCCATGGAGAATACTAATTTTCTTGCCGTAAACGCATATTCCATTGTTCAGCTATCAACTGTTTTGAAATCTTACCTCCTATCTTGTGAATATTTTCCAAGCCCTCATGCAGCTGACAATATTAAAAAAGCAATGCTTGATTTGTGTGTGGTATGGGGTATTGGAAACAAAGTTTCTTCTGTAGTCAGTGATAATGCTGCGAATGTGAAAAAAGCAATTGCTGACGAAGGTTTTCGGCACTTGGGTTGTTTCGCACATACTTTGAATCTCATTGTTAGATGTGGGTTAGAAACAATTAATAGCATTCTTGTTAAAGCCAAAGCTTTAGTCAGTGCAACGCTTCAAACACATCTCTAAGGACATGGAAAAGCTTCATGAAATCCAGAACCAAATGAACATGTCTCAATTGAAATTGAAAGAAGTAGTTCCCACACGATGGAATTCGACTTTCGATATGCTGGATAGGATTTTGAAGAATAAAAATCCTATTATCTCAGCAACTGTACGTTCCATACTGATGGGCGGTTATTCAACGACACGAAGAAAGCAATAATTGGAAAACTAAATGCTGTTAATATTACATCTGACAGTGCTATAACTGTGGACTCAGCGCTTCAAACATCAAAGCCACGAGAAGAAAAAAAAAACGATTTATGGGACGAATATATCGCTGAGACAACAGCCTTGAGGGGAGCATCCAATAGTACAAATTCAGCAGCCAGTATCATCGAGTTTGACAAATGCCTGAACGAGCCACTTTTGGAGATTGATGATGATCCGCTACAATGGTGGGATGGAAGAAAGAAGGTGTATCCGCGACTGTATAGTCTTGTGCTGAAGAGGCTCTGCATTCCTGCCACATCAGTTCCTTGTGAACGAATATTCTCCAAAGCCGACAATACAGTAACGGAAAGGAGGAATCGATTGACATCGAAAAATGTCAGTCAAATTTAATTTTAAATCATAATTTGTGATTTTGGTCGTGGAGAAACATCTCTAAAATGAGTGTTTGATAGTTCATACTATGTATTTGTATCTCCATTTTAACTTAGCTTACTATTTCTTTCTGATGTCAGTTCCAAAATGGGATATAGACCTAGGCCCTATTGTGGCATATGTGTGGTCTTATTTGTGGTATATTTTGTTCTATTAATGTAAGTCTGTATGATAACGTAAGTGAAATTAATACTTGGTTCGTGATCGTATTTTGTGACTGATGGCCACATTTCAGAGGTATTATAACATTGTTCCTGTAGATATTTAAAGAAAATGCATTGAAAATCCAACCATGAATAATTTTCTCCTCAGTAACCTCATTGCTATGCCCTTTAAAACAATCATGATCGTTAATTTTTAAAGGTGCATTCGGCTACTGTGGTGTGAAGCGCGAGCCGTTATATAACATACCCGCCTGCTGGTCACGGGCCATTGTCGGCAGCCCAGCCGCCTGAGGCAGAAGAGTACGAACGAAAAGAAATGCTTCCAAAGAACTATTCATTTAAGGGACTGAGCAGTTCTGACGCTAGTCCCTCCGGTAATTGCCACGAACCTACTACGCTGGCGTAGTAGGGGGAGAGATGATACTCCCAAGTGGCGGATAGGGGGGGTCCTAACCGGCTTGCCGGCGGACTTGAGGGAAATAAAATACCTCTCGCGGACCAAACACACTACCCCCTGCGGGTGGGGGACGCACATGTAGAATACACCCGCGGTATCTCCTGCCTGTCGTAAGAGGCGACTAACAGGGGCCCAAGTGGCTCTCAACTTGGGAGTGTGGATTGGCGACCACGGAGCCCTTAGCTGAGTCTTGGCATTGCTTCCACTTGTGCCAGGCTCCTCACTTTCGTCTATCCTATCCGACCTCCCTTGGTCAACTCTTGTTCTTTTCCGACCCCGGCGGTATTAGAGCATTCGAGGCCTAGGGAGTCTTTCATTTTCACGCTTTTCGTGGCCCTTGCCTTTCATCGTCCGTTACTTCATTTTTCGAAGTGACGGATCCATTCTTTCTTCTTTTTTCTCTCTCTTACCCCCTGTGGGTGGGGGGCGCAGACGAAAAATACACCCACGGTATCCCCTGCTTGTCGTGAGAGGCGACTAAAAGGGGCGACCAAGGGATGATTGAACTAGAACCATGAAACTACTTTTGATTCGTGCCATCACGTGGGGAACACCATGGGTTGCCTGTACTTGCGAGTAGTACCACTATATTAGGTACGAAATAGGTTTGTGAATAGTAGCAGAAGAGGGGGTTCTCCTGTGGGTTTCCAGTACCCGTGCGTCGTACCCATGTGATCAACACCGCGGGTCTGGGCGTTGGCTGTGAGTTGTACCAATATATGAGCAACACTGTGGGTCTGCGTTGCCTGTGATTAGTACCCACTATGTGAGGAACACCACGGAAATACCGGCACCCGTGACTAGTACACCTAGGTGAGAAACCTCATCGGTTTGCGTTGGCTATGAGTGGCGCAATTGTGTGAGAATCACCATAGGTCTGCGTTACCTGTACGAAGTACAATACCTGTGAGTAGTACCATCTTGTGTGGAACACCGTGAGTCTTCGCTAATTTTGATTAGTACCCCAACATGATAAATACCATGGTTCTACTTTACTCGCGACATGTACCATTCTGAGAGTCCTTAGACTTGGACTTTGGACCCCTTTAGACATCAAGCATCCTCGATTCAGGATTATGCTTTATAAGTGGTCCCTTGGTCAGTAATACTATTATTTATGACTTTTTTTGGAGTCGGTTCCACTGTTGTTTTTGTTTTTTGTAGTTTTTGGGTTTCATGTCCATCTATTCGTTCTACGTGACATTTTTTTATTTTGGTCAGTGGATTTTTTGGACTTTTGTTGTCATTTCATTTCGTGCCATTAGGGGCCGATGGCCTCGATGTTAGGTCCCTTTAAACAACAAGCATCATCATCATCATCCGATAATTAATTTCTAATTTCGTGTGGCTATTTCTAGCCGGGTGCAGCCCTTGTGAGGCAGACCCTCCGATGAGGGTGGATGGCATATGCCATGTGTAGGTAATTGCATGTTATTGTGGTCGAGGATAGTGTTATGTGTGTTGTGAGTTGCAGGGATGTTGCGAACAGCACAAACACCCAGTCCCGGAGCCAAGGGAATTAACCATTTAAGGTTAAAATCTCCGACCCGGCCAGGAATTGAACCCTGGACCCCCTGGACCAAAGGCCAGCACGCTAACCATTTAGCCATGAACTACACTTACCCATCTCTAGCTTTGGTCCAAAATGGCCGCTGCCGCAAGGAATTCTGGGAGCGTGACCAGACCTGTGTCTATAGACCATGAGTTGGAGCGTTAGGTGTTACTGCTCTCGTTCAAGCAGGAGTGAAGGAGACTGCTGGCTGCCAGATGAGGGAGGCAAGCAGTAGTGTAGCAAAACTGTACACTCCTAGCTGGGGGTTTTCCGACAATCTGCTTCACGAAATTAGCGATATAAAATGTGTGACGCAATGTTACCAAACAACTGTGCTGGCTGTGATGTGAAGTATTGATGGATGACCACGACTGACATGGGAACTGTCCATACGGTCATATCGAAATCGACGGTGAAATTTGATAGAGAGGATGAGTGGTACATAAGAAAGCAATGTACAAAAATTCAGCTGCCATTTCAGTCTGTAAGGTCCTGGAATCGATACGGTAATGTCTAATAGAATTGCACGCGTTAGCGTATAGCTCGCCGTGGACAGCCCTAGTGACCAGCTGAAGCGACCGGGTTACCTTGAGCTTTCTGCGCTAGCCAGTTGACACATGTTCCTTTGAAAGAGCAGTTACGAATCCGGCTAATGTTCTAGAGTATGCTTTACGTTATTTTCGTGAAAAAGGTTTCTCCACTTTCCGTGAAATAACTTCGGAAGAAAGGGAGATGTGTCGACATCTGATCGAACTAATTGAAAATCATCCCATGGGTGCTAGCATCACCTCAGAGTCATATCTGTAGAGAAATAGTGACAGTGAAAGCGATAGTGGAAGCAGCGACAACTCATCTGCATTATCTGAAAGAGAAGGCAGCACACCATTGCCAGGAACAAGATGTGTTACGGATACGATTTTGAGCCCCGAGTCTGATTCCCGTCAATCCAGTGAAGAGACACCGCAGTCAGCTAGCAAATCTACTAGTTCAAGATATGCTTCCAGTCCACAGAAGAAAGTGAAACAAACTGTAGATCTTGCGTACAAGAGAAAAGCTGTAAATTTATGGTTAAGAAGCGGCTTTCATTAACCACTGTTCGCAAAAGTTGTCGTAAGGTGACGTCACTACGACAACTGTACAGGTGGAAGAACGAATTAGAATCTGTATCAGTAAGCTCCATTGAACACAGGAATTTGATGCATACAAAATTATTTTCTCGCTTTAAAGAAGCAAGAAGACTGAAGCGGAATGTATGCGATGAAGACCTGCGACTGTGGGCCTTGGAAATTTCAAGAGAGTTTTCAATGGGGCGAACTAATTTCAGCGCATGTGCTAGTTGGTTGAATCGTTGTAGATAAGGTACAGAATAAAAAGTAGAAAAATTACGGAATTTGTATCCCGTACGTATCTGCAAGAAGAAGACGAACATGATAAAGTCGCCAAGAAATTTGTGGAAGCAGCTACAGAGCGATTTTTAGACTACACCCCTTCTTCAATATACAATACTGATCAGAGTGGTTTCGTGTGCGAAATGAAAGCGAAAAGGACTCTATCGTTTGTTGGTGAGAAATATACAGAAGACAGCTCTTACCACTATAAGTAGTCCAGGAATCTAGCAGTAGCAAACACTTCTCTTCCGCAAATGGGAAGAAGGAGTCTTTAAACCAACAAACTTTTTCCCCATTTTCCCTGATTTTGTGTCTGTTACAATTATATATCTGGCATGAAACATTTCTTTGGAAACTCTCGGACCGAAAGTTCCAGTTGCCTCCTGTAGTACAATGAATCATTTCGGGAAAAGAGTACCGGCCATACTAATTGTAGGCATAACTGTGTACGAATGGGTGAGTGCACTAACTGACTGAGCAACTGTTTCTGTATATTTGACTAGCACGTGAAACATTTATCCATGGAGCTGGACAGTTTCATTTATTGAAAGACACATTTTTGATCATTTGATTTTCTCAAGAGGAAAATTGACACTTTTTTTAATTTTTAAAATGTATTTTTGAGAACACCCTTTTTATATGGCTTCAAAGTTTCCAGATTAACAACAGTATTTAAAGTTTCAAACAAAACTGCGTCCATGTTAAAGAAAAGCCTTTTGGAAACCTGCGTTGAAGGTAATCAAGATTTACTATATTTTTACAAGTTGCTTTATCGCACCAACACAGATAGGTCTTGTGGCGAGGATGGGACAGGAGGGCTAGGTGTAGGAAGGAACCGGCCGTGGCCTTAATTAAGGTACAGCCCTAGCATTTGCTTGGTGTGAAAATGGGAAAGCACGAAAACCATCTTCAGGGCTGCCGACGGTGGGGTTCGAACCCACTATCTTCCGAATACTGGTTACCGGCCACACTTAAGCGATTGCAGCTACCGAGCTCGGTAATCAACCTAAATGAAGTCTCTGAAACACTGTACGACTTCTTAAATGACAATAGCCTGAACATACAGTATCATAAGAGGTGACAAATAGCATAGTATTACACTTGACAGGCCTCATGGTTTCTTTTAGGCAGTATTTCCATAAATGTGAACACGGAGATAACTGGACTGCAGACCCGTTTAATGAAGGCATCTTCAAATCCGACTAGCTATCCATTCGTGAAAAGGAAAACAATTTGAATTTCGACAGATTCTTCGTTAAAATCGGATGCCAAATGAAACCGCTTGGAAGTTTGTGGGCAAGCATCAGTGAGGAATATGGATCTCAAAAAAGCACTCCAAGTTTTTGTACCATTTACTAATACTGAATTAGTAGAGAGAGGGTTCTCTTCGTATTCTTACATTAAAAAACAAAACAGAACAAGCTCAATGCAAGCTCTGATATGTGTAATAGTTTGTGAATACCAATAAATAATAATAAATATCATAAATAAAAATATATAAATAAATAACTGAATAAATAAAATTACTCAAGCACACAATAAATTAATTAAAAAATTAATCGAAATGTCCGTAGTATGGGCGCCAGAGTTCACCAGAATGGATCCCTCGAATTTAGATAGAGCATGATAATTCTTTATCTCCCAGGGCATGTACATAATGCTGCATACTGGTACATCTGCTACAGGCCTTACCTAACCTTCTGAAAACAACTAAATAGGTAGGAATTGTACCTAGGTTCATCAATAACTCCACTGATTCTAAAATATCTAATTATATTCTCAATAAAATCCGGGCATGAGCACCTCAACACACCAAAATACACTTGTAATACACAAATAAAATATTACTGGAAGATTCCATATTTACAACAACAACAAAGAAAACAGTGGGAAAACGAAAGCGAGAACTAAGCCACCATTTGCGGTTAGTCCGTTGAACACTGTACATATATGTAGATAAATACCCTTCACTGTCTCTGTATCAACACGACTTGCCCGATTCTCATAATCGGCAATTATAATATCACAGAGATACTGTACCTCGTAATACTGTGTTCACTGACTTTAACACTTGTTGTAAAGATATATACATTTGGGCAACACACGCTTGTCGTTCCTACACATAAATTATGTAAAGTCTGAGATATAGCACCTCCCAGCTTTCTGCAACATGTAATACCAGGCCGCCACAAAGTGATACAATACTCAATACTGAATGCGTAAGCACAGACAACGTTCCACGAACGTTTGAAGTCCAGTCCTGTATAGTGCAGCAGTGTCACTCCAGTACCGTACATCCAGTTTCACTCCCGTGTGTGTTAGCACTACTTCATTCCCGTACAATGTGTGTTCTTCCCGCCGTTTGATCACATGCTAAATAAACATCAGCATTCCCCTTTCTCTCACATGATACGTCTGGATTGATCCTGGCCAGCCAACCACGGTAGATCTTCTTGTCAAGACCACGCCCTGAACTCCTTCTTGGTCCCAAGACATAAACAAACTCTGGGGTGTTTCACATGAGTCGTACAATTTTCCGAGTACAACAACAACCTCATCTCATCAGACTGGGATATATACATGACTCATGCAAATTTTCCAAGTTCAATATAGCAATGTTTTCCCAGCCTTTGTACAAAACAAATTATACCTACCAAATATGGTGACCTCCCAGCTTACAAATATTAATGACAAAATATGCAATTGAAATGCAGATAATAATAATACTAATAATAATAATAATAAATATAATAGTAAATCGAATACTGACAATAATATCTCTCACTTCTAAATATAGTGCGAGGGTGTGATATATGTACTATCACATATGAGAGTGTACTTCAACATTTGAACCAGATTTCAAAATGCCAAGTGCGTCGAAATTGGCTCAAGGATCTCGTTAATAACGTAATCTACAAGTGACAGGACATTAAATATTTTCGCATATAATATGAAATGGGATTTGTTTATATTTGGAAACACAATATAAGGTAGGCTCTGTAAAATATAACCTTATTAAAACGGTTTTGTTTTCAATAAAATGCAAAATAAGGATGCATCGTTGAATATTTTGTTTCTATTTTCTCAAATCCTCAAAAAACTACCCATGCACATAACTCGTGAGATTGGTTCGAAGTTCTAAGAAGCATCTGTCAGACTTGTTTTGTATCTACAATATAAATAATAGGTGACTACAAAAAAACCAGCTGTTCCAATATTAGCATTAGTATTTTTTTCTGCTAGTGGCTTTACTTCGCATCGACACAGATAGGTTTTACGGCGACGGTGGGATAGGAAAGGCCTAGGAGTTGGAAGGAAGTGGCCGTGGCCTTAATTAAGGTACAGGGCGAGTTGGCCGTGCGCGTAGAGGCGCGCGGTATGAACTTGCATCCGGGAGATAGTAGGTTCGAATCCCACTATCGGCAGCCCTGAAGATGGTTTTCCGTGGTTTCCCATTTTCACACCAGGCAAATGCTGGGGCTGTACCTTAATTAAGGCCACGGCCGCTTCCCTCCAACTCCTAGGCCTTTCCCATCCCATCGTCGCCATAAGACCTATCTGTGTCGGTGCGACGTAAAACCCCTAGCAAAAAAAGAATTAAGGTACAGCCTGGTGTGAAAATGGGAAACCACGAAAAACCATCTTCAGGGCAGGCGACAGTGAGATTTGAACCCACTATCTCCCGGATGCAACATCACAGCCGCGCGCCCCTAACCGTACGGCCAACTCGCCCGGTTCATTAGTAAATAAAACAAGTTTGATCACACAGTCATTTCTTTTTTTTTTTTGCTAAGGGCTTTACGTCGCACCGACACAGATAGGTCTTATGGCGACGATGGGATAGGAAAGGCCTAGGAGTTGGAAGGAAGCGGCCGTGGCCTTGATTAAGGTACCGCCCCAGCATTTGCCTGGTGTGAAAATGGGGAAACCACGGAAAACCATTTTCAGGACTGCCGATAGTGGGATTCGAACCTACTATCTCCCGGATGCAAGCTCACAGCCGCGCGCCTCTACGCGCACGGCCAACTCGTCCGGTCACAGTCATTTCTCAGGGCTGTGAACTAATCCCCCGAACTACATATAGTAAAGGCTATTATTTCATTAGCCACTATCTTCAAAACTTACTAAAGTCTAGGAACTACTAAAAATACATTATATTTCGATATTGTTGAAAATGTTACAAGACAAAAGGCGAAATATAATGCGGTATTAATAATTTTACGTATTTTCTAAAAGATAGTGCCTAATACTATACTAGGCAATAACAATACATCTTCAAACAAAATTTATATCTGAAATGTCATCGTATTTCAACCATTGGATGCAACTTAGAGCTACTGTACATGAGAATGTAGCAATATGGTAAAAATGGAGGGTATGATTTGGGAGTAAAATTTTGGTAAAATGGGTAGTAAGGGATAAGCGAGACGAAAAAAGGATGGGAACCGCTTGGGGTAGAGCAGTGAGGCACCAGACGAGCTGAGTGACTCAAACGGTTAAGGCGATGCCTTTCTGGGCCCAAGTTGGAAGGTTCGATCCTGGCTCAGTCCGGTGGTATTTAAAGGTATTCAGATGCGTCAGTCCCGTATTAGTAGATTTATAAGCACGTAAAAGAACACAAATCAAATAGGAATACCCGTATTTTAAGAAATTGCTACTTCGAGTAGGATAAACATATTGAGGCGATTGTGATGTTAAACTGAAGAGGAAAGAAGGGAGATACTTCTAAAATTTAGTTAGGACCATCTCTTTACAAGCTGCCATTAACGTTTCAGCTATTGTGTGCGTGTGCCTGTTTTCTTTTTCACGAATTCACGAACACTGCCTGACCTTTTTGCTACAACACTGAAGATTTTTTTTTTTTTTTTTTTTTTTGTTGAGAAGCAACGTCTCAGTTTGTGACGTGCCCACTCGGCCCACAGATGTGTGACAAAATTATAACGTGGCGGGTCACTTTAATATTAATATAAATAAATGATATCTCATTGTTTCTCCGTAAACAATATCCCATGGGCGCCAGCCTTCAAGCTTATGGCTTGAAAACGAAAGTTGATAATTAATAATAATAATAATACGTAATGAGACTCAAAAATCTCCCAGGGGTGGGGTGACGGAACACAAATCATTAAGTACACTAACTTGGAATTTAAGGATCATTAATAATAATTTCAGAAAATACAAATTAAAACAGCTATTTATTAGGATGAAAAACGTGACGTAACGGCGCATTAACGAAATCTGAACTTACGGAAGCAAAAGAAAAATTAAATGAAATGTACTCTAAGAACATGAATTTAACGCGTAGACTTGCAGTAATTTAAGCCAATAGCTCACCATTTGTAGACTTTGTTATCTGGAAGCTGATGATTGATGATGGATCTCTCGTACCGGCTGCGTCATCTGTTGTTGGATTCCAGCCCTACTTCTGCTTCGTGCATAATACACAAGCTGTAATATGACTTTCCTGCCTTAACACTCCTACTGTACTCCTTACATAAAGTCGTAATGAGTCCTAATTTTAAAAGCAAAATCACCATGGGTTATGTTCATGGAGAGAATACCCTTGTATTCTTCCGTATTACGGAACAGTAGCGTAACTAAATTCATAATAAAAGCTCTCCTCTCCTATACTAGTCAAAACCGGTCTCCCGTCGACTACCTCTCGTCATTGAGATAACAGGTCCCAATGAGAGTAACTTTTGAGTAGTATATACTCAGATGCGAAGTGAACTAAGTTAAAATCTTCTCCGATGTGCAGACGTAGAATCGTAGTAAGAGTGTCTTCCAAGAGTGTCTCTGTGCCTAAGAGTAAGAAAAAGAATGTCCTCTCCAGCTCTTGTCTTCGAAGTATATCGGTTCAAATGTCTCCCGCCATCAGCCATATCACATGGTCCAGTAAGATTTGAGGTCTCATCCCTTCTCCTGTATATTGCTGTGAATCCATCACGTTGCTTCATTACGTCCATTCACATAGGCTGAATTTTCCCGCGAAATCAAAGCGTCAGGTAGCGAACTTCGAAAAGTCGGCGTTCATAATGTTTCAACTGCCTCTTCAGAAGGTGGAGAGAGTGAGGTCTCTCGTAACCTTGATGACGTACATTTCCTGGAAATGGGCTGAAATTAGCCTGCTGACTCTGGTCACCTCACAACGGCTATTGGAAAATTTACTGCAAGCTATTAATATGAATGATGTTGAAATACTTTACCCAATATGTGGTTCGTTCAGAATACGTTATAGCCGCGATACAAAGAAATGAAATGATGTGAAATGGATGATTAAAACCCTATATATACACATTAATTTAAAAATGACCTATCAGTGATTACATATATACATATTATCAATTAATTAGAGAGTTCAATAATTTATCACATGCTGTGATGTTCCAAACATCACATTCGCCACTCTGAGACAAACAAGTAGCACTTACCGCCTACACTTCCTTCAGAACCCACATGCACGTGTCCTAGGTGTCTTAAGATGTGTCCGACCGAGCTCGATAGCTGCAGTCGCTTAAGTGCAGCCAGTATCCAGTATTCGGGAGATAGTGGGGTCGAACCCCACTGTCGGCAGCCCTGAGGATGGTTTTCCGTGGTTTCCCATTTTCACACCTGGCAAATGCTGGAGCTGTACCTTTATTAAGGCCACGGCCGCTTCCTTCCCACTCCTAGCCCCTTCCTGTCCCATCGTTGCCATAAGACATATCTGTGTCGGTGCGACGTAAAGCAACATGTAAAAAAATAAAAATAAGATGTGTCCTATCATTCCATCTCCTCTTCTGGTCAAATTTAGCCAAATCCATCTCCTCTCAACAATTCGATTCAACATCTCTTCATTCCTGAATCGATCTATCTACCTTACCTTCAGAATTCTTCGGTAAACCCACATCTCTAAAGCTCTTTCTTTCTGGGCTAGTTGTCCATGTTTCACTTCCATACAATGCCACGCTCCAGACGAAAGTCTTCAAAAACATCTTTCTAATTCCTATATCAATGTTCGAAATGAGCAATTTATTTCTTAGCCTTCCTTGTTTGTGCTAATCTGCATTTTATGTCCTCCTTACTTCTGCCATCGTTAGTTATTTTACTACCCAAGTAACAATATTCATCTACTTCCTTTAAGACTTCACTTCCTAATTTAGTATTTCCTGCATCACCTGACTTTGTTCGACTGCACTCCATTACTTTTGTGTTGGACTTATTTATTTTCATCTCGTACTCCTTACCCAAGACTCAGTCCACACCATTCAGCAATTTCTCCAGATCTTCTTCAGTCTCAGATAAAATAACAATATAATCGGAAAATCTGAGGGTTTTGATCTCCTCTCCTTGGATTGTGATTCCCTTCCCAAATTCCTCTTTGATTTCCTTTACTGTCTGTTCTATATAAACATTGAGCCGTAGGAGAGACAAACTGCAATCTTGCCTCACTCCTTTCTGATTTGCTGCTTCTTTTTCAAAGCCCTCGATTCTTTTCACTGCAGACTAATTTTTATACGGATTGTAGATAATTCTTCGTTCTCGGTATCTGATCCCGATCACCTTCAGAATCTCAAATAGCTTGCTCCAATCAACATTAAAAATGCCTTTTCAAGATCTATGAACGCCGTGTATGTGGGCTTGTCCTTCTTAATTCGATGCTATAAGATCAGACGTAAAGTCAAGATTGCTTCACGTATTCCTACATTTCTTCTGAAGCCAAATTGTCCTTCTCCCAATTCAGTTTCAACTTTTCATTCCATTCTTCTGTAAACAATACGTGTTAATAGTTTGCAGGCGTGAGATACTAAACTAATGGTGCGGTAGCTTTCACGCTTGTCAAAACCGGTTTTCTTGAGAATAGGTATAATAACATTTTGTCGAAAATCGGATGGCACCGCTCCTGTCTCATGCATCTTACACAATAAATGGAATAACCTCGCCATGTTGGTTTCTCCTAAGGCAGTCAATAATTCAGAGGGAATGTCATCAATTCCAGGTGCCTTGTTCCTATTTAGGTCTTTCAAAGCTCTGTCAAGTTCTGACCTTAGTTAGTGCGACGCCGAGGTGCCGGAATTTAGTCCAGCAGGAGATCTTTTACGTACCAGTAAATCTACCACACGAGGCTGAGGTATTTGAGCACCTTGAAATACCATCGGACTGAGCCAGGATCGAACCTGCCATGTAGGAGTCAGTAGGCCAGCGCCTCAACCGTCTGAGCCACTCAGTCCGGCTATCACGATTTCATCACCATCAACAGCCTCTTCTTTTCAATACTTAAGAGTTGGTTTGCAAATTAGATTTTCTTAATTTTCCCTCCACAAGACTCAGTGAAGCGTAAAGGTTAGCATCTTTACTTCTTACCCAGAGCCCAAAAAATCGACTCTCGTATCGTCCAAATTTTAAGCCTCGTGAGGTCATTTTTTATATCTTTTTGCTAGTGGTTTAACGTCCCACTAACACACCGAAGGTTTTCGGCGTCACAAAAATAGGGAAGGGCTAGGATTAGAAAAGTTGTGGGCGTGGCCTTAATTAGGGTTTAGCCCAGCATTGCCTGGTGTGAACTGAAACATTTCGACTATTCTCACTAATTTTAAAATAATATCAAATAGCATTAAAATAAAAAATATGAAAATAATATTCATTAAATAAAATACTCAATCGTCGGACCCTGTACTCACACTTAGTTCTTACCTGATTACTTACACATACAATATTTGTTGGGCGCCAGCTACAACTCAATGCAGGAATAAGAGAATGAGAGTCTTGAATATCTCTAGGGTGTGGGGTAATAAGCTTACTTTTGACAACATACTATATAGGTTCTGGTAAAATGAGATTGTCGTTTTGTTTCCCCATTAAATTTGAGGTTATCTAATTCTACAATTGAAATAAAACGATAAATTAATTTGATAGAACAAAATATATTCTTTAAATTATTTCGATAAAAATAGTAAGACTAGCTGCGATAAAAGAGATGAGAATATAAAAGTATGACATTACAACTGAAAGAAACTAGGCATTAATTTGAATTCGTCTTGATCGGACATTTAAAACTTGTACAAGAAACTTATCCCTCACTGGCTCACTTGACTGTACCTTCAACACTCTGAGTGTAATTACGACGTATTCCTTTGAGTTGGTGTCTGCTGTAGGTATATCAAGCCAAATTTGGTGATGTATCATTTTTGTTTCACTGACGAGATATAGCGTAGCTTGAAATTAGATTTACACTGCGGACATTTAATCCATATGGTGACTGGCGACTAAGTATCCATGTGACTGCTGTTTCTCTATCCAGATGACATACTCTTATCATCTCAGTAGTACTCCGTATAGCAAGGCTTGGTATCCCACTGACTTCATGGCAAGTCTCTCCGTTCAAATGACTTCATGATAAGCCTTTCCCTCCAACTGAACTGACCAACTGAGGTCTCACCTTCCAATTGACTCCAACTAACTGACCGACTGAGGCCTCTCCATCCCTTTCACTGAAGCTATTAGTCACTGGTCCAAGTATATATAGCCTTAGCTGACACACCTACGCAATCTCCAGAAATAACTATGATATTACACCCACCCGGCTCTAAATGTTACATACTAGGGTGACATTGCCTGGGGCACTCTAGGAACTTTCCAAAAAATGAGCTCATCGCTAAATGCACACAATGACAGAGTGATGACTCGGCAGTTACACTAGCAGTATTGCATAATGTTGCAATGTAAAAAGTTATTTCTCTTACTGTACATATCTTTAATGTTAATCTTCACCAGTGGCGTGCGGTGGTTTTGAAAAGTAGATATGCTGTCCAAGGTAGGACGTACTAATTACCGGGCGTAGGAAGTATAACTTAAAGTGCATCATTATATAAAAGAATATAACCAAGTTGTAACCATATAGACTTTCCTATGTGTAATCTCATTAAAATTGAAGGACTTCTAACCAGAGCGTACGGTATCATGTCAAATCCTTGGCTCTTCAGGAAACACAAAATAACTAGTGACATCACATCTATAGATTTAAAAAATCGATATAATTTTGAAAGCTGCAATTAACTTATTGAGATGTATAGAAATAGTTTATGTATGCCCAATGACAATGCATAATCCGTTAAAAAAAAGGAAGATTAATATATCATTGTTGCGTTTTAGTCTAAAAATTGTTATTTTATTCAGTTTCCTACATCAAAGTGCAGAGATTAGTAGAAATCACGTCTATTTAGTGTATCACCCCTCACTATTCAGTTAAAAACTCTTTGATCCCTTATGTATGTATCAGAAAACTCTCTGTCCTGTTACACTTTTCACCCTTGAAATATCTTTGACACTAATGCAACAGTATCATGCATATTACATTGTCCACATAGGCCTATCAAAAATTGATAGTAACTTATTTGCTACGTTTTCGTGAGAAGTTCTTCCATTGTCCACTGTATTATCTACTACTAACAAAACTATGCATTAAGTCCCTTCACAAGATTTTTGGTTGCTTTGAGTCTACTTGAAGGTGAAATCTAGTCGTCTCTCTTGTTTTGTGAATGTTGTGATGACATTATCATATAATGTGTCTGTGCTTTTCAGTTGGTGCAGAACTTCCTTTTCTATGGACAGAACTGCCAAGCCTGATAGCCGCTCTTGACTCTGTGTTGACCTCTGATAAGTTTTAATCCTCCTGAGGGCTGAAAACGATCTTTCAACTGACGCTGTTGTGCTTGGAACAGTTACTATAAGTACACCCAATGTGTACACTTCAGGCAGGGCTGTATCTAATTGTTTGCCTTTCAGGGAACACACTAACTGATGAGTGTGTTGACCATAAAATTCATCAAACGAATACAGCACGTTAAGTTCATTCTTCAACCGGATAAAATCAAACAAGTCTTTATAGGACAGTTTAAGATTTTCAAAGGCAGAATGAGGAAAAGTAGCTTTGTACGCTTCATACTTCAGAGGATCCAACAAGGAAGTAAACTGTAATTGGTTTAATGACCCAGATCGTTCGTCTAATTGTACAATAATGTTGTCAAAAATAGAGTGCTAAAGGCATTTCCTTGACATTATTGGATTTTCTTCCCGACATTGTCGCTTAGTTGGTAGAGAGTCTTCGACACCATGATAGACCAGAGTCTCGGCCCTAATTACGTCGCACTTTTTCCTGAGGTTTAGTATCTCTCTTTTGATTTCCTGAACTTTTTGGGAGCAATATAGGACGTCTAAATGCTTGGATTGAAGGATATTGAAAAGGATATCAGTGAAGGTGAAAATGTTGCTAAAAATCAGTAACAAAAAGGAAGTTTCAGTGCTGGTTAGAAATTTCATGAAACCTTGTGCCGCTACAACTGTTTCACTCTCCCAGTTTGAGCTTTCATCTAAAACATTCCGAAAGAATTCAAGGAATGAAGTGCGGTGTTCTTTCACTGTGTGAACAAGACGAGATGAAAAATTCCACCGTGTTGGAGCATTTCTAGGCATCCTCTTTGCAGTAAATTCTTTCAGTTCATGAGATCGTTTAGAGGACTTGTGAAAAAATTATCCTAATCCCGTTAAGGTCTGAAAAAATATTCTACATTCCTTGATACAGGAAACTGACTGTGACAAAATCAGATTGAGCTTGTGACTAAAGCAATGGATAAATATGGTCTTCGGAAAGAGTTCTTGTACTTTGATTCTTAGTCCACTTGTGTGGCCGGCCATCATAGCTACTCCGTCGAACGTTTGTGCAACCAACCTGTAGTTTAAGTCAAACTCAGTAACAATGTTTTTCACATGTACAAACAAACCACTGGCTGTTCGATCTGCGCTGACATCAGTGAAAGTAATGAACTTTTCGTGAACTTTACCACTTTCAGAATCAACATATCTCAGAGTGGTTGATAGTTGAGACAAATTCATAATGTCTGCAGTCTCGTCAAGAAGAAGGGCAACGAAAATAGCGTGTTTTATTTCTGACTTCACTTTTTCCAAAACTACATCACTGACTGCCCTTATTAAGTCATTTTGTATCCTGTTTGAAGTCCCGCGGAATACGGTCGATGTTTCTAGGTGTGTACTTTACGTCGCATCGTAAGTGGCGAGTACGTTCACTGCACCCAAATAAGCACCCCTGTTCAAAGAATCTTCACCCTCAGAATGTCCACGGAATGGTAATTCGTGAGTAGCTAAAAAACACACAACATCAATCAATCGCTTGAGCACTTCTCTGTTTTTCCGAACGGTCTCATTATATTGTGCAGTGCTTGCACGCAATTGAGCATCAAGCTGAATATCAATTCTAGATTTTCCAAACGTTCTCAGCTGTAATAGTGCAGAAATGTGTCACTGCGATTTATCATGCTTTTGAATGGCATTGTGCAAGTTACTCCGATTATCATAAACAGTGTCAGACCAAACAGTTCGGTCTCTTGCAGAGAGTAAACATGGCCAGCAAAACAGTTCATTAAATTTGGAACTTCCAGCAATCCATTCTGTTTTACTGTATTGTGAAGTTTGGAAATGACGAACGCACTCGTGACTTTTGTTTTTATGCGTCCCTTTAAAGTTGGGCATATTTGGAGAAGGTTTTCCAGATTGAACAATTTCTAGTTTCTCACATAAGCTCCTAAAACGAAATGGTTTGTCCAGCAGTTGTTCAATCACACACATAGAGTCAGCCATCGCAAATATTACGATAGTTGAAACTAATAAGAAATTGCCGTACCGTATATTTCACTAGTACTTCTACGTAAATACACAATTATGCATTCACGACACAGCACTGTCCACGTTGCATGTTATTATTATGAAAATCATTAGAATGTACGCCCCTACAAACACGCCACATGGTCCACAACAACGCTGGTACCTACTATATAGTAGGCAAGTTTTTCTCACACTGTTACATTTAAGAAAAAAATAATTTTCAAATCTAAAATGAACTGGGTATTCGTACTTTTATAACGTTCTTCACTGCTGTCAGTTATCACTCGCAAGAGCTGTTTCAGCAACAAGCCAAATTACAATAAATAAACGTATCATAAACCAGCACAAAGTTGCTTCACACTGCTACACCATGCGATCAAGCCGGGCAGCGTTGAGTTGTCGGCTTACCAAACTTACTAGCGCGGTTACTACGCCTGCGTCACTTTGAACTCAACGCTGGGCGAGCCAAGCGGTAGGTTTGTCCCGT
This sequence comes from Anabrus simplex, assembly GCF_040414725.1. Classification (NCBI taxonomy): domain Eukaryota; kingdom Metazoa; phylum Arthropoda; class Insecta; order Orthoptera; family Tettigoniidae; genus Anabrus; species Anabrus simplex. The sequence continues at coordinate 977,260,195 of NC_090266.1, forward strand.
ACCCTCGCTAATGCAGAAATTCGTACTGCAGAATAACCTTCCTGCATACTGCAGAAAACCATACTGCAGCAAATGATCTTAGTTAAAAACATAGTATTGCCAACTGACAAGATAAAATTATTTGTTACACTTACAGTTGCATTACTGCTTACTTTGCTTCTCAAGTCCAACGGGTAAGCCCGGCTTAGCCTGCATACCCTCAATGCACGCTACTGATCTACACACACACATATATATACGTAACAAACTAATTACAATCACGCAAGCGATAATCATTACAGAATTGAAATGAACTGAACAATAATAATAGTTACAATAATAGTAATAATAATAATACACAAATAATAATAATAATAATAATAATAATAATAATAATAATAATAATACAGATATCATCTTGTAACGGGATTTGAACCGTTATAGAACATTGAAAAAAATGGAAAAACATCTTCAGGGCTGCCGACGGAGGGATTCGAACTGAACAACTGAACCTATGTACATAAAGTTTTGTGTGGTTCTCCACAGGATGTTTATTTACATGGGAGATGGATTATATTTTGATAGTAATTAAAATCAAGTCTGATGAAATATTAAATGCGAGGAACATACGATACCATGGACTCATTCTTTTTTTTTGAGCGACTATATAGTACAAGGAGCAAATGACTACTATGTTCCAAACAATTGTCACTTCGGTCTGTCAAATACGCAGTGAAGAATAAAGAAAATGGCGGCAAGGGAAACATTGAAGGTATTCCCACACCCATTAAGAAGAAACGACTGTCAGCAGGACGAGCGCGCATTGTAATAGATCAGTTCAACTAGTGGAGTTATCAGGCGTATCAATCACAACTTTTTTATTTGGAGAAGGCTTTCCCGACAATTTTAAAATTAAAAGAGAGGCTTCAACATTTAATGGCCGACTTTCCAGATATGCCCCTTGAAAAACTTACGCAAATTGTTCACAGTACCGGATTTCGTTTTATAAAACTGAACAAAAAGCCTGGTCTTATGGAATCGTTATCGGTCGCAGCCTCCAGACACGCGTTTTTAAGAAGAATTCGCCGACTCGGGAAGAAGGGTACAAGATTTTGTACACAGATGAAACATGGTGCGCCCAAAACCACACGATGACGTACGCGTGGCAAGAAAATGTTACTGAAGCTCTGAATAGACATGCTAATTATGACCAATACCGATGCCACCTGCAGAAAGTATACGGATGGAGGGGAGCAGGGATTTCTTCAAGGAGCCGAGCTCTGCTTCGTGGGAAAGAAAGGAACAGGTGATTATCATCAGGAAATAAATTCACTCCACTTTAAAGAATGGTTCAGGAAGTTTTTAAGCGTACGCCCTCCAAACTCTGCTGTAGTGATAGACCACGCATGTTACCACACAATGCTGGACCCAGAAAGTAAGAACCCTACGAAGTCGTGGTTAAAAGCCGACATTATTACGTGGATTGAGAAAAGAAACATCCCACTGTCGCCTGATGCAATTGATTTCAATTCCTTAACAAAAGCAGTACTACTCCATCATGCCAAACTCTACTTCAGAACGCCTCAAAAGAAAATTGAACGAATCACTAAAGAATTAAGAAAATATATTGAACTTATCTGGCTGCCTGTAGCTCACTGTGAAATGAACGTTACAGAATTGATTTGGGCCTTTGTGAAGAACAAAATTTCAAAAATAAACAATGCGAACGCTGAAAAGAAGAGACGAAGCATTAAATGTGACAAGAGAAATATGCCAAGAAACCTTACGTTCTGTAACGACTGAGCTCTGAAAAAAAAAAAATCATGCCATTGAAATAGAAAAATATTATTGAGAAAAAGACCATCTTCCTGACGAGATTCATATACAGCCCGTTGTAGTCAGCCTTGAAAGTTCTGATTCTGAAAGCGATTAGTATGAATAATAAATTGATGATGATATTTCTACTGATACACTGTTAGCTGTTACCAATGTATATATTGTAAATACTTAGATATACGTAAATAAAAACTGTCAAAAGAATTAAAAATAAAATATAAAAAGCAAATAGCATAAAAAGTATTTTTAAAAAGCATTTTAAAGCTGTCATTGGAGGTCCAAATCCCTCATGAGAAAAGCTAATGGGAAATGTTTTTCATTACTTCATAATGCAATTTGATTCTGTGCTGATACCAGGTAATTATTAAATACCGGAGGAACGTTTTAAGCATACGGCGAAGCAAATGCCACTGTACATGCGACTGTAATCAGTAGTCAGTAGACTTCGAGCGTGGCGCGATGCTATCGCGGCAACGCCGCTGGTGTTCCCAGCACAAGTCAGCTACGCATCCATGTCGTACTGAAAATGAAAACCTACAACCTGTTTTCCAGTCATTGACAGGTCAGGTATGTAAGAATGAAACATATATAGGCTATTAGTACGATGGGGTCGCCACTCCCAAAGTGGATTTACTAATGCCTGATAGATGCTATGAACTGAGAATGGAGAGTGTTGCTGGAATGAAAGATGACAGGGAAAACCGGAGTACCCGGAGAAAAACCTGTCCCACCTCTGCTTTGTCCAGCACAAATCTCACATGGAATGACCGGGATTTGAACCACCGGTATCCAGCGGTGAGAGGCCAACGCGCTGCCGTCTGAGCCACGGAGGCTCCCATGTCGTACTGCCCACTATAAATACAATCTGATAATTCTAAAAAGTGAAATTATTTACGTATTTCACAGACATACAGCATAACTGTTGGATACGTAAAGATTACAACGCGACCAAGAACGCAATTTTTCAACCAGCCCGAGCCGAGAAAATGTTACCTTAGGAAACTGATAACAACTTGTTTTTTTGGAAACACAAAAATCTGAAATTTAAAACCCTTACTTAAAATATCCTGATGTATATTGTGTTAAAATTTGGATTCGATCAGATGACGGGTTTAGGAGAAATGATGTCTTAAAGTTGACACATGGTTGAAACACACTTAAAAACGGGCACTTTCAGCGTTCCACTGGCGATAAAAAATATTACAACACAAATTAAAAATTCGAAACCTGCATGTCCTAACGTGAAATGAAGCGAGGAAAATGATGGTGTTATTGAATTTTCAGTGGGCCTATTGATTATTTCATAAACAACCTCTAAACTCGAGTGCACATGATATTTTGGTCGACTAGTAGCGCATAGTGCAGCCCTTGTTAGGCAGCCCCCTCTCCAAAGAAACACAGGAAACCATACGGGATTCGGCCCGAAGAACATAACGCTGACCATTGAGATTCGGAATCAGACACTGTAGTGTAATGGTTGAGAAATTGACGATAGCCTCACTTGCGTACGCATGATGGGCGAAAGGGGGGGGGGGATGTTATCGGTATTCCCCCCCCCCCCCCCCGACTGAACTTCTCCTTTTTATTTGAAACATAAAACAGTGCATAATAAATATTACTGTATTTGTTGTATCTCTTTATTCGTTTCTCACATTCAAAGTAACAGTTATAATCATAGCCTGATACTAAAATAGTAATGGCGTATGGCTTTTACTCCCGGGAGTGTCCGAGGACGAGTTCGGCTCGCCAGGTGCAGGTCTTTTGATTTGACGCCGTAGGCAACCTGCGCGTCGTGATGAGGATGAAATGATGAAGACGACACATACACCCAGCCCCCGTACCAGCGAAATTAACCAATGATGGTTAAAATTCCCGACCCTGCCGGGAATCGAACCCGGGACCCCTGTGACCAAAAGGCCAGCACGCTAACCATTTAGCCATAGAGCCGGATATAGCCTGATACTGATAATAATAGTAGCCATTTTGAAACACCGGATCGAGTGAGATTTCCTAAATTAAACAACACTAGGCGTGGTCACCACTTGGGTGGGGCTACAGGAGGAGCGGAAAAGAAGTGGCCATCTTACGACATGTAAACTCCGGCTCTGGATGCCTGATCAATGGCCCCTGGCTTAATAGTTGAGGGCACTGATTAGTTCACCAAAGTCCAGATTTGGATAAAACACTCGGATGGAATAATAATAATAATAATAATAATAATAATAATAATAATAATAATAATAATAATAACCCGTGTGGGGATTTACTGGTTACCTCCATCGGGCGCGTCCCATTGGAATTGGGGAAGCTCGCTGGCTCTGCCGCCAGCAGAGTCAGAGGGTAGTAGGGAAATAAAATACCACCGTGAAAAAAAAAACTGGTCCCTTGCCAGGGTTACGGCGAAGACTGGTAAATGACCAGAAGCCAGAAAAAACATCTTGAGGCAAGCTCTAGGGCTAACAACCCTAGTTGTAAAAGGATGGGTACCCGTCCACAGCAAAGTCAAGTCAAAAAGCATGATGGCACAACATTTCAGGAAACATACCCCAGGGGGTAAATCTTCGGATAAATCCCTCGTCGTGAATGCCACGGCGCACGAGTCTCGTTCGGATTCTGGGGGAGACTCGACATCATGCAAGAGACGAGTCGGAGCGTCTCGGTGTACCCCGAAGAGTCAAAAACTCAAGCCAAAATCTAAAACCTTTCTAGCAACTTTCAACATAAATTCACTTACATAAACTGGCAAGCTGAAAACCCTCACCAAAGCTCTTCACGAAAATCAGATATCCATAATGGCCCTACAGGAAACAAGGTACCCAGATGAAGAGATTTTTGAATCCGAAGGCTACCGATTTTTCAAGAGCAAAGCGCAATGAGAAATCCTCAATGGAGCTATGATGCTTGGAACCGCGTTTGCTGTTAGAACCAAGATCCTTAAATCGGTTGCAAATTTCGAACCTGTGAATGACAGATTGTCTATACTCACAATTAAATGCGCGAACAAAACCTACGCCCTAGTTAACGCACATGCTCCTACAAACGATAAGAACAAGTCTGATCCAGACGAAGTTGATAATTTCTGGGACCTGCTGGATGAAAAATTAAACAAAATCCCCAAACACCATGTCAAGATTCTTTTGGGTGACTTCAATGCCCAACTAGGTCGTGAACAGAAGTACAAGAAAGTTATAGGAAATTACCCTGCTCACAAAAGAACCAATCCCAACGGCAAAAGACTGGTGTCCATTTGCGAAAATCACAACCTGCAGGTCATGTCGACCCACTTTCGCCATCTACCCAGAAAGCAAATGACTTGGCGTTCTCCCGTCCAAGCTCTCGGAGAGTTACAAATTGATCATGTTGCAATCTCCAGGAGAAATAGCCCTGAGATTATGAATGTCAAGGTAAAGAAAGGCATCAATGTGGCCTCAGATCATTATATCTCTCTTATCAAATTCAAACTAATTCCCGCAAACACAAGGAAGACAACTAAGCAGATCACACGCTTCGACAATGATAAACTTTGGCAAAGGTTCGAGGAGTTCCAGGAGAAGGCTAGAGCAAATGACTGTGACTTTAACAACGCCAAAAGTCTCCTTGTTGAGGCCGCCAAAGACGTTGCAGAAATCAAGAGAAGCAAAAAGCATGCCTGGTGGAATAATACCTGCGAATCAGTCCTCCAAGAAAGACTCAATGCGTGGAAACAGTACTACTCTACGAAATCAGACAATGATTGGGAAACCTACAAAATCCAACGTGCCCAAGCAGCTAGGGTGTTCAGAACTGAGAAACGTAAATACGAAAAATCTCTCATTGAAAAGATAGAACAAAACTTTAGAAAGAATGAAAGCAGAGAGTACTACAGAGCCTTCAAACGCAAACTCACTGGCTATAAACCAGCATCTCTATGCTTTGAGCGAAAGGACGGCACACTGGCGACGTCAAATGAAGAAAATTGCAGCATTCTGGCAGATTACTTCAAGAATTTACTTAATTGCTCTAAACCGCAAAGCGCCATTGAGACCAAGGAACCCTTACTCAGGTACCCAGATTCCAGACCACCCGACAGAGATGAAATCAAGCGCCACATTGCCCGTCTCAAAAATAACAAAGCGCCGGGGGAAGACTCAGTAGTAGCAGAACTATAGAAATATGCCCCAGAGGAATCACTTGATATCTTGCAAAAGCAAATAGAAGAAATTTGGAACAAGGGGACCCTACCCGAAGATTGGAAAATAGCTTTGATCCATCCATTACACAAAAAAGGCAGCATGAAGAACATCAACAATTACAGAGGAATATCTTTGCTACCCGTGACTTACAAAATTCTATCACTTGCCATCCTGGAGCGTTTGGAAGCACAAGTCGAACATCAAATAGGTGAATACCAAGGAGGGTTCAGAAAAGGTCGCTCAACAGCTGAACAGATTCAAAATCTCAAAACGATCATCAGATATTGTACACTAAGGTCCAAGCAGTATGTGTCTGTCTTTGTGGGCTTTAAGAAAGCGTACGATTCCATTGACCGGGAAGTCCTGCTAAACATCTTAAATGAATTTGGAGTTGATTTGAAACTGCTGGCATTAATTAGAGCCACCCTGACCGATACAAAATCCAAGGTGAAGTTCCACGGATGTCTCTCGCATTCCTTTGACATCAAAACAGGAGTCCGACAAGGTGATGGGCTATCCCCGATACTCTTCAACTGTGTTCTTGAAAAGATCATCAGAACCTGGCGGGTGAGATTACAGGAAACCAACTACAGTCCATTGAGAATAGGAACCAAATCCAAGGGGATCGCAACAGACTGCTTAGCATTTGCCGATGATATTGCTGTTCTCTCAAACGACATAGAAACCGCTAGAGCTCAAGTTGAAATTTTAAAGGAAATTGCCGAACAAACTGGTTTGCAGATATCGTTTGGGAAAACAGAAGTAATGACTAACACCAAAGAGGCTCCACCAAAACTCCATACAAAATACGGGGACATCACCCGAGTAGACAAATTCAAATACCTGGGTGAGAACATCGTGAAAAATGGACTGGACAAAGAAGCACTTCAGGAGCGAGTACGCAAACTGGAAATAGCATACCAAACATCCCGTACAATCTACAACAAAAAATGCCTTTCCCAAAACACCGAGATACGTCACTATGAAACAGTTCTGAAGCCAGTAGTTCTATATGCAGCCGAAACCCTGTCTCTAAATGCCAACAAAGGACTCCTTGAAGAACTGGAGAAAAGAGAACGCAAAATTGTGAGAGGAATCCTGGGATCAAAATACAGAAATGGAATCCATCAAAAGAGATCCAACAAGGAAGTCTACAGTAAAATAGAGAAAATTACCGACACAATCAGAAAAAGACGGACACGATTTTATGGTCATCTGAAAAGAATGGACGGAAGAAAGTTAACTAAAGAAATCTTTCACTTTTTTGATTCAAACCCCAAAACCACAATTCCCTGGTTTATAAATACCAAAGAAGACCTGCAAATGCTACATATCTCAGCTGAAGACGCCCTCAATAGAGATCTCTTCCGCAAGAAAATATTGACGAACGGGCTAAACCGAGACGAGCAACCGAAGAGAAGACACGGTGCCCCTTGGACAGAGGAGCGTAAGCAGGCCCACTCACAAAGAATGAGGGAAATTTGGGCTCTAAAGAAGGCTAAGTTCAGTGTCAAATGCAACAAGACTTAACGTGGTCCTTGGTGTCCCCAGCGAATTATATATAATAATGATAATAATAATAATAATAATAATAATAATAATAATAATAATAATAATAATAATAATAATAATAAGTCACTGGAAAACCAAGTACTTCCAACATCAAAGAGGCTAACACAGAGATATCACTAGAATAGGGTAAAATCAAGCGAGTGGAAACATTTTAAGTGCCTTGGCTGAATTGAACCAACTTGTCAGAGAAAGCAGCCCTCTCCGTGGAAGTTAATAAGCTGGAACTGGCCTGTCGACTGACTCAAAACACCTACAACAAACCATGCCTGTCACACAATCTAAAGCTGAAATACTACATCCGAAAGCCGCGAATGGCATTAAATAGAAAATGCTTGACTAAAAACTTTAAAACGGAGAGAGAATAATTCTCAGGGAGATCCGAGGATCGATAATGGAAGATGTGAAATATCGGAGACGTCGCAAATTCAGAGATATACCCCCAGATAGACACACTCCCTGATTATGCCAAACAAAAGAGGGTAGCTTTCCATGGTCATGTGGCCCTGAAGAAGAAAAGTACCCGTGGTCAGAATAAAGAAAGAGAAAGAAAGAAAGAAAGAAAGAAAGAAAGAAAGAAAGAAAGAAAGAACGTTTAATAATAATAATAAGAAGAAGAAGAAACATCAGCGCTCCAGTGCTGAAAATATATATATATATTTTGCTAGTTGCTTTACATCGCACCGAATCAGATAGGTGTTATGGCGACGGTGGGGCAGGGAAGGGCTAGGAGTGGGAAGGAAGCGGCCGTGGCCTTAATTAAGGTACAGCCCCAGCATTTGCCTGGTGTGAAAATGGGAAACCACGGAAAACCATTTTCAGGGCTGCCGACAGTGGGGTTCGAACCTACTGTCTCCCGAATACTGGATACTGGCAGCACTTAAGCGACTGCAGCTATCAAGCTCGGTGCTGAAAATATTAATACAAATTGTTGTAAATGTTCAGTGACCAGTGACCATGTATGTGGTTTACAAATATGAAACAATAAATATGTAATTCTTGCTTAGACTAGCTTCTAGTAACTACAGTCAGAGTACGCATTGCCCTTTGGTACCATCCGTGAAGAAATATGACGAAATTCCGCGTACGACACTGAATTGACATGTGATGTGTAGCTACTACAACTACTACTTTGGTGTTAGTAACATCTCCTATTCGTACTTACATTTTGGCAATACGACACGTATAGTCTGTGGATCGAAAAAATCACTTTTTATTTTTTATTTTGGTATTCATTCGGATAACATCGTTTCTTCAGTAAGACTGTCGTATTTTATTTCAGTTAAAGCGGACGTCCGACGTGTAATATACAGTATTTTTACTGCATCATGTCTCACAGCCGAGTTCCTCTATGAAGCAGAAATCGATGCCGTTGGGAGCTCTATCATGTGAACACGAATTATGGGAAGTATCCCACACACAATAACGATGATCTGTGAGATCTAATCTCATGTCAATGAGCACTGTTCTATATTCCGCTATGTATGCACACTAGTTTCCTCAGCTCTATCAAACCACCACATTCTGAGTAGTTATTTTTCTCTCTCGTATAAAGTATCTGTGGTAGTTAATGTTTTGCTGCTTTAGTCTCAGTTTTGCACTGAAAAGGTTTTCTATAAGATTTCCCGCCTTTAAGTGATTTTGAGAATTGGAAAACATGAAGTGAGAGCTGTAATTAGCTGGCCGCATTGTTTCCTAGTTTGTGTAGTTTAAAGTCAGTGGTCTGCTCATTTAATTGCTGCTAGCGCATAATGTGTCTGAGGTAACCGACTCGTGCATTGGAATATGGGCTCGTTGAACTTTGAAGGTCAGTACATAAGGGAATGCGATACTTTCAGCGTGTATTTAAGTAGGTCGTGGACACGATCACATTACCGACATGCAGGGCGAGGTGCCGGTATGCTTATGAAATCAGTTACAGTTGTACCTGGAAGGGTTTCCGCAGGTCATTTTGTTCCGCTCCAGAAATTTCAATGCTACATCAACGAACATATCCGTATGTCTCTTTTGAAATTGATTCCACTAGTGCCATCTTGTGGAAATCTGCCTCCTTAGCATAACGCTTAGCCGGACTCCGGGATTCGATTCCCGGTCCAGTGAGAGATGTAATAATGTTATTGGCTTTACGTCCCACTAACTATTTTTACGGTTTTCAGAGACGCCGAGGTACCGGAATTTAGTCCCGCAGGAGTTAGTTTACGTGCCAATAAATCTACCAATGTAAGGGATTTGAGAATGGCAGGAGGGCCGGTGTTCGGCTAAAATGGTACGTGCAGCTCACTACTATTGGGGGTGTGCTTAAAAAGAGCTGCATCGCCTCGGGATGAGGACAGATTTACTTTCTTGTGGAGAGTTATCTGGAAGAAGATTTTCATCTATATAATTAAATTAACAAATTCTGGACGCGTCAGACTTTTGCCTCACACTTCCTTCCTTTTTAAATCTCGGATTAGATATACAGAAGTCGAAAGTGGGTCCAGTCGGTCTGGATGTTTGTGTAAACACACGTCCGACTCGTTGGCTGAATGGTCAGCGTACTGGCCTTGGGTTCAGAGGGTCCCGAGTTCGATTGCCGGCCGGGAAGGAGATTTTAACCTTCATTTGTTAATTACTGTGGCTCGGGGACTGGGTGTTTGTGCTGTCCCCAACATCCCTGCAACTCACACACACCACACATAACACTATCCTCCACCACAATAACACTCAGTTACCTACACATGGCAGATGCCATCCACCCTCATCGGAGGGTCTGCCTTTCAAGGGCTGCACACGAAATTATTATAGCGACTAGACAGAATTTCTTGACACTCGGCATTTAAGTTCAAGGATACCGGTATCGAAAGAGTGCACTAGGGTGCATATTTTTGTATTTTTTTAAAATGCTACGTCGACCTATAGAGATATATTGCCCCTACTTGCACCATGTGATATGAACCTGCGTGTAATTGGAATGGCGGAAGTGTAGAGTGTTGAATGTGAAGAAAGGAATGTTAAGGACGACACAAACACCCAGTCCCCAGGCCAGGGATATTAATAATTTACAATTAAGAACCCCTGACCCAGCCGGGAATTGAACCCGGGGCCGCCGGGTGACAGGCGGACGCGTTGCCCGCTACACCGCGTGGCGGACTATTTTTGTATTAAGATAAAGAAGTGTACAAATATTAAAGGAATCGGAAAAGAAAATCTCACATTTCTCCGTTAATATTAGCTGTATCGAAAAAAACTGTACACGATAAAAGTTCTGCAAAATACTACTTCCGACCTTTTATGTTTAATGCATTTTTACTGTACGAGAGATAATAACGGAAATATTCTCGATTATTTAATTTTTCGGAAAATTATGACAAAAAAGTTACAGAAACTACAATTTCCGATCATTTATGTCAAATATATTTTCACCCCACGGGCTGTGATAATAGACATTAACGAATTTACATTTTTATTTCTAACAAAATATTCACCAACAATGAACATCGCAGGTATGGAAATCTTGTTCTGTCGTCATAGTGGCGAGTACTGGCAATGATGGTCGCGATTGGTTTTATAAAGTGAAAAGCCGCATGGTCAGCAGCCCATATTGGTCAGGAAAATAACGAAGATGACCATAAAACTGAATAGGAAATCGTGAAAAACCGAGCGTTAGGGTCGCGTACCTGTGAGCTCCCATTTGGGAGATAGTGAGTTCGAACCCCACTGTCGGCAGCCCTGAAGTTGGTCTCCCATTCATATAGGGCTTGTCGAAATTATACCGACAAAATATCGGGGATGCTTTTCGTGTTATGTAAAGAACGATGGCGCAATGGGTTTGGGGGTGAATGTTCTTTTGGAAAAAAAATGAGGTTACTTTGTTACTTGCGGGCGCGCGATTCAAAGTGACGCACTTGCTGTTCCACTGCCCGCTGCTGTGCTTCAGGGAAGTGGGGTGTATGATAGAGGGAGACAGGGATAATGCACAGCAGATGGCAATCGTGAGACGAGTTGATCCCCATCGCGTAGGTCTCCGTCCTGTCGGCCGCTTACCTTCCCAAGAACTGCGAAGGTTGTTCGTTCGGCGAATAAGGTGACCAAAGTATTTCAGGTATCTTCTGCTAATTCTAGAGGAAAGTCTGTCTTCGATTCCTAGGTGTTCTACGATCGATACGTTGGTACGATTTTCTGTCCAAGATATTCATAGCATCCTTCTGTACGCCTACATTTTGAAGCAGTCGACTTTCTTCCAATCATTTATGAGGGCGAATCAGAAAGTAAGTTGCACTTTCAAGTTATGGTCATTTATGAAACCACCTACACATAGGCAACACGCTTATGACAACATACAATGTAAGTTCACTTTTCCACATAGTCCCCAAGAGACTGTAAACATTTCTCGGAACGGTCAACGAACTTTTCGATTCCGGATGTGTAGATATCACCTCCAGCGTTATGTAACCACCCGGAGACAGCTGCATTCACCTCCTTATCGTTTCGGAATCGTCCACCGAGATCCTTTTTCAGCTTACCGAACACATGATAATCGCATGGTGCGAAGTCTGAACTGTTTGGAGCATGTTGCCATACCTCCCACTTGAATCGCTGCAGCAGTTCCGACGTTTGGCGGGCCGTGTGAGGTGTCGCGTTATCGTGCAACAAAATCACGCCGGCGCTCAATTTTCCCCGCAGCTATTTTTTAATTGCCTTACGCAACCGGTTCAACTTTTGACAATACGAAGCCGAGTTGATTGCCGTGTCTTTCGGCATAAATTCCACGTGCACCACGCCCTCAATGTCACAGAACACTGTCGCCATTACCTTTCCTGCTGAAGGTTGGAGCTTGGCCTTCTTTCGTGGTGGTGATGTAATGTGCACCCATTTCATCGATGTTCTCTCTGTTTCGGGAGTGAAGTGGTGGACCCACGTTTAATCCCCTGTGATGATTCGCCGCAGAAACCCGTTGCCCTCTACAGAATACCGTTGCAAAAACGCCATTGACGATTGGAAACGTTGTCCCTTGTGAACATCGGTGAGCAGACGAAATCCAATGTGCTGGTGAACAATGGAGAACACACTGCCGTACGAAATGTTCAGCATGCTGGCAATTTCCTGCAGTGTTAGGCGCCGATTTTCTCTAATGATCCACACGGTCAACATTTGCAATGGTACTGGACGTTGCGGGTCTGCCTTCGCGATATTCGTCCGTGAGATCCGTGCGTCCGGCGTCAAATTGCTTACACCACTTTACAGTACCTGGGCGAGAAATTGCACGCTCACCGTATACAGCAGTGATTCCACGATGGATATCCGTGCAATTGAACAGTTTATCCCATCGAAATCTGATCGTTCCACGCACCTCCAATTTGGAGTGACCATCCAGTTGACGCGCCATTGAGCCTAGCCCGCTCTGCACACACAACACGACGGGATACCACATCAACCTTCCTATCGGGGGTGTCAGCAGTTACTGTGGCTTGCTCTGCATTGGCCACGGTCACGACGCACAGCGTGCTCTCGCGGCGAGCTAGTGTAACTTAATTTTTCATTCGCCCTCGTACTTGAGCGTCCATGTGTCAGCGGGATATGTTGCTTCCGAAAAAAATAGGGTCTGCATTAGGTAGAGTTTGGGGAGGGCATTACCGTTGTGCCCATCAACGACAAGTAGGCTACACAATAGCTGTGAATGTAACTCTCTGTGCGTGGCTCAGACAGTAGCGCCCAAGTTGGCGAGTTCGATCCCGGCTCAGTGCGATAGTGTTTTGCGGTCCTCAAATACGTTAACTTCGTGTCGGTAGATTTAACGTTAAGTAAAATAACTCCGGCGGGACAAACATCGAGCACCTCAGCATCTTCGAAAACCTTAGCAATGTAGGTATTATTATCTATACATATAAAATAGCTTGTCCTGACTGACTGACTGACTGACTGACTGACTGACTGACTGACTGACTGACTGACTGACTGACTGATTCATCATCGCCGAGCCAAAACTACTGAACATAAAGAAATTAAATTTTGGGTAAACATTCATATTAACATGTAGGAGCTCACTAAGAGAGGATTTTTAGATATTCCGTCGTTAAGGGGGTGAAAAAGGGGTTGAAATTTTAAAATGGGGATATCTATATCTCAAAAACTTAAAAGTTTACAGACATAACAATTGGTATTTGGAATCTCCTTTAAAAATAAAGAAACACATATTTTTGTTTTCGGAAAATCCCAATAAGGGGGGTAAAAAAGAGGGGAAATGGGTTGAACACCTTTTATGAGGAGGCTTATATCTCAAAAACTGAAGATGTTACAGACATGTAAAAAAAACTGAAATATGGAATCTCCTTTGAAAATAAAGAAACCCGTATTTTTGTGTTTTTGGATAATCCGATGAATAGGGGGTGATCAGGAGTGACAAACGGGGTGAATTTTTAAGAAGACTGGATCTGCAAATTATCTCAGACAGGTAACATATTACAGAGTTCAAAACTGGTATTTAGAATTTCCTGTAAAGGTAAAGAAACATAAGTATTTTTCCGAAAAATCCACTTAAAGGGAACTGAAAAAGGGGGTGAATTTTTAAAATTAGCGTATCTACAGTATATCTCAAAAACTTAATATGTTGCAGATGTGAAAAATTGGATTTGGAATCTCCTTTAAAAATAAGGAAACACGTGTTCTTTGGTTTTTCGGGAAAAACCCTTAACGGGGGAGGTGAAGGAATTGAAAAATTAGTTGAATTATTTGTATGAGAATGTATATATATATATATATATACACCAAAATATCTAAAGATGTTACAAACGTGAAACCTGGTATTTGGAATCTTCTTTAAAAATACACACGCATTTGGTGGTGGAATCAACTTGATGGGGAGGGGGGGGGGGAGATGAAAACTGAGATGAATTCTTTATACGAGGATACATATATCTAAAAACTGAAAATGTTACAGTCGAAATAATTGGTATTTGGAAGCTCTTTTAAAGAAACGGGTACTGTTTGTTTTTGGAAAGGAACTAAAAAATTGAATTCTTTTTCTGGAGAAACTTATATCTGAAAACTGAAGGTTACAGACGTGGAAATTGGTATTTGGTATCTCCTTTAAAAATAAAGAAACACGCATTTTTTGGGTAGTGGGAAAACCAACTTAACGGGCGGATGTGGAGAATGAGGATACTTATATCTCAAAAACTGAAGATGTTACAGAGATGAAAAGTAGTACTTGGAATTTTCTTTCAAAGTAAAGAAACACGTAATGTTTTGTCTTTGGAAAATCCACTTAAAGGGGTGAATTAATTGAAAATTTTGTTGATTACTTTGTATGAGGATACTTATATTTAAAAAACTGAAGAAGTTAGGGGCATGAACATTTGTACATGGTTAAAATAGAATTTCTGAGGTAAACGAAACTCACTTTTTGGGTGAGTGTTTATACTCTAGGAATTTTCAGAAAATGTCTTAGTACAATGCCGAGGAACGATTACTTTGATCAAATTACGAAATCCACGCGAGCGAAGCCGCGGGTAATTGCTAGTTAATTATATTCTTAGCTAGCTCTCTAGCAACTACGATTACGTTCTTCGTTCGGGTGGGATCGTATCGTTTTCCTACAGTATATACATAATGTAGAGGTTGCCCACATTTCAAATATATTGCAGTAATTTTTATGATGCTTGTTGTTTAAAGGGGCCTAACATCGAGATCATCGGCCCCTAATTTTAATGAAGGCGATTGATGTACCGTTATTCGATCCAAAGAGATCAGTCTCCCTCCCTATGCTGTTACAGAATTATAGACTTGTTCAAATGGGAAACTCCTGCCTGTGTGGCCGATAAGAGAACTGTGAGCAATAAGTAGTAGGCCTAAAGGTGCGTTGCTATGTTCGTCATTCCCTCTGCTGGTGCTTTTTCGTGTGTCGTTGCCGGACTGAGTGGCCCAGACGATTGAGGCGCTGGCCTTCTGACCGCAACTTGGCAGGTTCGATCCTGGCTCAGTCCAGTGGTCAGTTAATTCAGACTGGTGTGGGTAGCTTTACTGGCACGCTAATGAACTCCTGCGGGACTAAATTCCGGCACCTCGGCGTCCCGGAAAACCGTAAGAGTAGTTAATCGGACGTAAAGCCATTATTATTATTATTATTATTATTATTATTATTATTATTATTATTATTATTATTATTATTATAGAAACCTCATGCTTGCTGGTAGTGTAGTTCATCAGCGTCAGCTCTTCTCACTTTATACTTCACAAAAACAATCGTCTGGAATCCAAGCTATATTTTGTCAAACTTTCCAAGAAAATACTGACAGTCTAATT
This sequence comes from Anabrus simplex, assembly GCF_040414725.1. Classification (NCBI taxonomy): domain Eukaryota; kingdom Metazoa; phylum Arthropoda; class Insecta; order Orthoptera; family Tettigoniidae; genus Anabrus; species Anabrus simplex. The sequence continues at coordinate 977,276,031 of NC_090266.1, forward strand.
TTTCGGACGTAGACTCATTTAGACATAGCTCGTTGGCATATGAACTTACTTGCTCAAACTGCGAAAGTTCATTCCTCGCTCTTCATACAGTGCGAGAGTCACATGAGATTTGCGGTCACTGCAGCAGGGGGTGGGCCTCATTAGCTTAATCTCGGAATATCTCCGCAACCTGCCTGAACTCCTGCTCGCTCGTTATAGATTAACATTCTGGATAAAGTGTGATGGGAATCAGCATCTTAAAACATATAATTTATAGTCGGGCCGAAGACCTTAGATGTTAGACCCCTTTAAACAACAAGCAACAAGCAAACAATTTACTGTCGACAAAATTATTATATGCTCTCGAGTTTGGAGGTTGTTTATTAAATAACCAATAGACCTACAGAAAATCCAATGACGTCATAATTTTCCTCGCTTTATTTTACGTTAGGTTTTGAATTTGTAATTATATTAATGTTTTTACCGCAGGTGGAACGCAAAAAGTACCCGTTTTTAAATGTGTTTCAACCATGCGTCAATTTTAAGACATTGTTACTGAAAAACCCGTCGCCTGATCTAATACAACTTTCAACACGATATACATTGTGATGTTTTATCATCATCATCATCATCATCTGTTTACCCTCCAGGTTCGGTTTTTCCCTCGGACTTAGCGAGGGATCCCACCTCTACCGCCTCAAGGGCAGTGTCCTGGAGCTTCAGACTCTTGGTCGGGGGATACAACTGGGGAGTATGACCAGTACCTCGCCCAGGCGGCCTCACCTGCTATGCTGAACAGGGGCCTTGTGGAGGGATGGGAAGATTGGAAGGGATAGGCAAGGAAGAGGGAAGGAAGCGGCCGTGGCCTTAAGTTAGGTACCATCCCGGCATTCGCCTGGAGGAGAAGTGGGAAACCACGGAAAACCACTTCCAGGATGGCTGAGGTGGGAATCGAACCCACCTCTACTCAGTTGACCTCCCGAGGCTGAGTGGACCCCGTTCCAGCCCTCGTACCACTTTTCAAATTTCGTGGCAGAGCCGGGAATCGAACCCGGGCCTCCGGGGGTGGCAGCTAATCACGCTAACCACTACACCACAGAGGCGGACGATGTTTTATACTTTGTTTATAAATTGCAGAGTTGTATGTTTTCAAAAACATGGCATGACTTGTTCTTCTCGTTCAGACACACCCAGGTGACGATTCCATATTGACTTTCCCTATACTTTCTGTACATATAAGCATTGTAATCTGCTCAATGATGGCTGAAGGTATCAGTCTCTAAATAATGGGCGCGAGAGGAAAATGTTTTCGAAGTGAGCAAGCAGGAGCCAAGGCAGGTTAGTGGGGATACCCTGTGATTGAGCTAATGAGGCCAACCCTCTGTTTCATTGACCTCTTAATCTCCTGTGGCTGCTGGGGAATTTCTGTGAGTGGGCACTAGTATATCTCAGTGACGGCAAACGTCCGTGATTTTGTGGTGACCGCAAAATGTCCGTGATCCCAAATGTCCGAACACTGCGGAAGATTCCCCTTTCAAGCTGGCTCATTGTTTATATTTACAATGTCATTATCCTGAAACAAAGTGATGTAAATTCAAATTATCCTCACTTCAAATAATTCTTATACTGTAAGTTTTATATGAAAATTTGGGTTTTAATATGTTTTGTAATCGTATTTACGAACCGTCTAGCAATGACCTAATAATACGCAACAGAATAATATCGTAGTGCTAATTCAGTTTTGTATCATACTTAATGGGCTAATATGATTAGGCATAAATTAATCATAAATACTGAAATATGTGAGTATAATACCTACCTCTTGGTTGATCATTTCCTCCTTTAGTCGGTTTATTTATGCCAGATGATCTTCAAATTTATATTGATGATAATCTTTGCTATGATAAATGCTATAGTGTCGTTTTAGACTAAATAAATTGTTCCAGTATTTTATGACAAATTTAGAACATTTGGCAACCTTTGACTTACCAGAAGTAAGTCATTTCGAAACGACAATGAAGTCGAGAGCGTCCTCTTCGAACCTTCCACAGTAAATTCCACTATGTTAGAAAACTACTAACAAACGCAACGTACAGTCTAGGGATGGGACAAATGGTTACTTTCCAGTATCATGTTCCTGTGTATCCGTTACACTGTAGTATTAGGTTGGAGTATTAGGATATAAAAGTAACATAATACAAATTGCAGGTCAACTTTTGGAAGGAACATTCCTTATACCTGCTGTCTCTTGTAGCCCCTAACCACACCTTAGTAAGTACTTATAAATAGCAGTACTATACCTTCATCTCGCTTTCTTCTCTCCCACTGTCCCTTTCGCTAGCTCGTCACTCACATTGTTAACTATTCCTAGAAAAATGTTTGCAATGACCCACTTACATTCCGAGAACTAATACTTGCTGCTATGTGCATTCGTAGATGTCCAAGGATCTGTAGTTAAACAGACATTAGGACCAGACTTTATAAAATACGTTGATGAACGAGTGTCTTATACACCTTAGATGCCGCCGGAATGGGTCATGAGAAAATAGCCCTACTAGGCAAGACGTAAGCAGAGTTTAATCCATCGTCGCCATAAGACCTATCTGTGTCGGTGCGACGTAAAGCAAAATAGAAAAAAAAAGTTTAATCCAGTACTTTTTTTCTTTACGTTGCACCGACACAGACTGATCTTACGGTGACGATGGGATAGGATAGGACAGGACTAGATCGGAAGCAACCATGGCCTTAACTGAGGAACAGTCCCAGCATTTGCTTGGTGTGAAAATGGGAAACCACGGAAAACAATCTTGAGGACTGCCGGCAGTGGGGTTCGAATCCACCATCTCCCGAATACAAGCTAACAGCTACGTAACACAAACCGTGTAGCCAACTCGCTCTGTAAATCCAGTATAAAAGGCTCCAAAATCATCATTTGTAATTTACAGAAGGTTGTGGGTATGTGGCAAACAACAGTGTAAGTGGCTTGTCCAGTGTCTTTTTTTTTCTGTATATCACTCTTTCTTTTTGTACTGGTAAAAATTATGGTAGCAGCTTTTGCTGCATTGCCTCACAGGTTGCAGTCGATGACGAAATTTCAGGACGCACAAATTCACGTAATGGGACTTGCGATAGCTTTTCAGGATGTGATATTTGAGTTCCATGTACATTATCAGAACTTTGTGAACCGGTAGAATGTTTAATTTTTTAAAATTATTATTATTTTTATTAATATTATTATTATTGGGTACATTATTTCAGCGCGTTTCTAGGAAACCGTTTTCCTGTAATTGAGTTTTTGTCCACATAAATCGTATCGGATGTAATACATCCACTCACTCATTGTCCAGAACACGGAGTGAAACCCGAGATGCAAGGTGGGAAGACCAACTGTATAACTGTGCCGAGGAACTACGCTTCCGTATGTATCACCACCTGCAAGCCTAATACAAAGCACTTCGAATAACTAAAGAATATCTGTAACCGTCCAGTAAGTAACAGGAAAGGAATGCCAGTACTACCACTAACCTGTTACAAAAGTATCGCTCGCGCCTGCGCAGGAGTGCGCCCTTAAAGCGAGCTGCTATACTTCCTAATACCCGTTAGCCAATCAGAAACTCCCTACCCTTCCCTTGGTTTCACTGAGACAGTTACTTTTGTATCAGGGTCTCCGGAGGAACATAATATTTCTGGAACAGCTTACTGTTATGGATTAGGATACAGTATCATGTTACGATATGTAACTCCCATCTCTAGTACAGTCATACACTGCGCTAGAGCACAGTGAACTATGACGTCACAACCCTATGCTCGCTGCCATTTTTTGTTTTATTTATTTTTTACAAATTGCTTGACGTCGCACCGACACAGATATATCTTAATAGCGATTATGGCATAGGACAGGGCTAGGAGAGGGAAGGAAGCGGCCGTGGCCTTAATTAAGGTACAGCTCCAGCTCGCTGCCAGTCTCCGAACATTTGCACAATGCCGGTGTACAGTGAAGATGTCAAGACTTCACTCCAGATGTGAGAGTGGGCGAGTCATAGAACCTCAGCTGAACCATTTGAGGCGCCTAGTATCAAAAGCCGCCAAATCCAAATTTTGACAAAATGGAGTTATACTTTGCTACTGACAGTTTTTATCCCGAGGAATTCAATGCAGCGATGTTTTTGGACCAAAACCCGACATTTTCGATTAAAATACGTAGTCAGATATGAGGATGAGTTTCAGTATCCGCCAAATCCAATACCTGTAGTGACATTTGTAGTGTCAAAGCGCGCCAAATACTTATCAGCCAATCCGCGCTTCCCGTGACTTCCCAGCATGCGCTGCGTGTGTGTTTACTGCTCCAGTGCTCCGCATGTCACACTGTTGAAGTCTTTTCTTCTGTTTGAATGAGGTGTTAAAATTACTAACAAAACATTTTGGAGAAGAATGGAGGAACAATGAGCTGCTTCAGTTTTATTCCGCTTTAGAAAAAACAGGAAGATCTAGGACCTTCAGACTGAAGAAAATGAAGACGACTTAGTAATTTATGAGGAAGAAATCAATGAACCACACTAAAACCTATAGAGTGGCTATCACCCTACCATATTTTAAGAAAGTTGAACTGACGACCGACATGTCTTAAATGTACCTCATTAGGCGGAGCGTTGTGTAAGAGAGTGTGGAACAGAGCGGGAAAATGAAACATCTTCATACGGATCTTATTCATTAGGTATACCAGTTAGAGATTATTTGAGTTAATAATTAAATGAAATGGCTTATGGCTTTTAGTGCCGGGATGTGTCCGAGGACTTCGACTCGCCAGGTGCATGTCTTTTATTTCGACTCCCGTAGGCGACCTGCATCTCGTTATCAGGATGAAATGATGATGAATACGACACATACTCCCAGTCCCCCTGCCAATGAATTAACCAATTATGGTTGAAATTCCCAACCCTGCCGGGAATCGGGCCCGAGACCCCTGTGACCAAAGGCCAGCACACTAACCATTTATCCATGGAGCCGGACGAGTTAATAATGAAAATATCGGATGGAAAGCGTAACTGTTTGTTGCGTATAAGTTTTCCTTAACCAGAGGTTCCCTACTGAATCGCAATCTCCTGTGACATAAAATAGACGAAACGGAATACGTAAGAGAGTGTTTTTTCTTGAAGCAATATGTTGTTGGAAATGATCAAATCACCGATATTTATCAACATACTGTACCAGTAAAAGATAGCCCGTCCTAACTGATGTCTTAACCCTGACAGTAACACGTCTATAAATATCGCTTTAGTTACACCACACGTTTCGAAGACACGTCACTCAAAGCCTATTATTTAAAGTTACATTAAAGTTACCAGATGGAATGAACAAGGAATAGAGGTGGTGGAGGAGGTAACTCTCCCCTCCTTAAGAGGAATAGATGGCATTCATTCGCACAACACGTCAGAAAAACGTATGGTGTTACTGTCAGGGTTAAAAGAGCATGGATGAAAGTTCTCAAGGCGATTCCTAGGCAAAAATAGCTAGGGCTTGGTAAAGAATGATAGGTTCTATCTACAATAAGTGAAGATGTATTTTGAATATGTATTCAAAATTATTGGCAAGTTGAAATTTATATCACCTTGGTGCAGTGAACCGCCATCTCCCGAATCATCTTCCCGAATGGCTCTCCAGGCAAACTCGTCCTCCCGGGTCTTCTCGTCACCATGGAACTGGACTCGTACTCCAACGTTTGACGTTCAAATTTTACCTCTCCCCTAGCCCGTATCGGTTGAATTTGAAAAGTAGAGTGAGGTCTGCGTGCCTGGATACATAGCCAACGGTTCGATATGAACTTGAAAAAGTTCGCTGGTAATGGAAAAGTACTGGACGTGCGTCGCCTATATCACAGATCTTCTGACTTCCTGCCTTCATTCCCAGCTCCTTGCATATGCCTAAAATAAAATATTTTCACAGTGTCATAAGTAAATAGTTGAGGCATATACGATATGGCTCAATACTCATTCAACAAGAACAAATATATGTTGTTTCTATAAGTAACACCTCCACCAAATCATTTCGTAATACTTGGTATGCATTCCTTTCTTGTGGATGACTTGTGTAAGCCGTTTTGCATGGAATATACCAATATCCTTGTTATGTCAGAACCAATTGCGTTACGTTCTTGCAGTAACAGTTCCTTTAACCTTTGTTTGCTTGTAATCTCATGGTTCCTAACTTTTTCCCCAGCTCGTTCCACAAATTCTCGTTTGGACTGAGGTCTGGGGACTGAGCTGGAATTTTCAGTGTGTGTGGTGTATGATTGAGCAGCCAGAGACGGACCATTTCTGCAGTTTGTTTGGAAATCTTGCTGGAAACAGGAATTGTCCCCAATGTCTAGTTTGTCGACACTCTTCTGCAAATTTTCCTTCAGTACATTCAGGTAACCAAATCTGTCCATAATTCCATCAATGAAAGCTAGTTCTCCTGCCCCTGAAGCTGTCATGCAGCCACATACTATTATTACACCTCCTCCATGCTTCACAGTAGCCTGGATAATTTTGATGTCCAGCTCGGTATTAGGCTTTCTCCAGACCAACACTCGATCTGCTTTCATCACTAAATGAAACTCGGTCCCAAAATCCATTATCTTTTCCTACATACTCATTGGCAAACTGCAATCTGGCTACTTGGTTTTTCTTACTAATGTAAGGTTTCATCCTGGGGACCCTAGCTTTATACTCCGCTTGAAGAAGGATTCTTCTGATGGTTCTACTTGTGACTTATTTACCATAACATTCTTCTACATGGGCTTTTATTTCCGTCGCACTTATCTTCGGATTCTTCGTGACTGTTTTCACTACCATCCTCCTTCCTCGAGTCGTCAGTTTGTATGGTCAGCCTGATCTTTTGATGTTTACAAGGGATCTGTTTGTTTTAACTCGCTCTATGACACTTTGTACAGTAGCACGGCATCTACTTACTACATTTTCGATTTAAGAATACGATTTATTTTGATTATGGCGCCGTACCATAGTCTCTCTCTCAGCAGCCGTAGTTTATCTGGTCTTGCTCCCCATTCGAATAACAGTACCAGCTTGTACTCTGTACCGGTGTTGTGCGATGCTCATCGACACTTAGTCAACTACAGGTGGGCACTGAATAGAAAGGGGGACGTATTCACTGCATGTACAGTTGAAGGACTAACCAGGTGTATGAATACTTGCAATATGTCACTTTTTATCCATACAGTTTTATATTGTGAAAATAGCAGTATATTTTGGACATTCAAATGGGTGTTATAGTAATTGTCTTTTAAGAAATGTATTTCTCGTAGATTTATTTGCAATACCATACAAAAATAATATTTATAAACAACATATAGTACAAAATACTCGATAATATAACAAAACATGACCATTTCCTACGTTACATATACAGATGCCAGTTCTTCAACTAAGCATATGAATGAAATGAATCCGATCCTAGTACTTTGTGGAGTAACCCTTGATCTTAATGACAGCTTGGCACTTATGCTGCATGGAATTTGCTAGCCTCGTACACGTTTCATGGCTGATACTGTACCATTCTTGGGTCACCACTCGTTTTAACTCATCTTTGGATGAAACCTTTCTACTGTGAACCCTAGGCTTCAATAACGCCCATAAATGATCAACACGGTTTAAGTCAGCAGACTTGGGAGGTGTTTTTAATTGTTTTGGAATGTTCCAAATTAACCACCCCTTGTTCAGATCAGCGGTATGTTTGGTTCATTATCCTGTAGAAACATGTAGGTCGGAAGCACTTCCAATTTTTCAGCACTTTGTTTAACATTGTTCATCAAAGTGTTATTGTACACTACTTTGTCCATCGTGCCTTCAATAAATTGAATATTCCCTACACCGTGTGTCGACATACACCCCTACATCAGAACCTACTCACCTCTGTGTTTCACTGTGGGAATTGTATCGGCCACATCGTTGTCCATATTGGTCTTTCTCTCACCGGGCGAGTTGGCCGTGCGGTTAGGGGCGCGCGGCTGTGAGCTTGCATCCGGGAGATAGTGGGTTCGAACCCCACCGTCGGCAGCCCTGAAGATGGTTTCCCATTTTCACATCAGGGAAATGCTGGGGCTGTACCTTAAATAAGGCCACGGTCGCTTCCTTCTCATTTCTAGGCCTATCCTATCCCATCGTCGCCATAAGACCTATCTATGTCGGTGCGACGTAAAGCAAATAGCAAAATAAAAAAGGTCTTTCTCCACACCTTGCGGGAACCATCGGAACCAAACAAGTCGATTTTAGTTTCATCGGACCAGATGACGTTATTCCAAAGTCCTGGCCCTTGTTTACGTGTACCTTCGCAAAGAGCAGTGTTGCAGCACTTATGAGAGGGTTGGATTTCACTCACCTCACAATAAGTATCTCTGCTTGTTTGATTAGTTTCTTTTGTTTGGGTTTTCTTGGCACATTCTTCACTGGCTCTTCGTACTTAAACTCATTCACGACATATTGAACAGTGGCAGACTTTTCTTCACTATAAGTTCTATTTTTCGGGGGAGTACCTTCTAAGTGCTAGATTGACAATTGTCTGTTTCAGCTCTTAGCCAAGCTCTTTACCCTTGCCCATTTCGACCAGCACACTCACAGGTCTAAAGCCGCATATACACTTGAGCATTCACCCAGAATGAGCATGCATTTGCCCAGTTTTGCTCAGATGAGTACAGGGCTAACCGAATGGATCCGCATGCCTCAGCCCGATCCGAATGTTGTCGGTATCTCAAAGTGAGCACGTGCTCTGTTCGTGCTCAGTGTGGACGGTTGTTGACGAGTGGGGTAGCCCGAACATTATGAGCCGACTGCTTCCGCTAGGTATCGCTATGCATTTGCGATCTCGCTCGTGCAAGTGAAGTGAAGGAAGAGTGTGAAAGATAATTTCAAGTTGAAATGGAATTGTCCCAGATAATTCTCTTATCCTCCTGGGATACTACCACAAGTATCCCGTTCTGTGGAACCCCAAGGACGAGTTCTATTACAATACCTTCACATAGTCCGGCTCCATGGCTAAATTGTTAGCGTGCTGGCCTTTGGTCACAGGGACCCCGGGTTCGATTCCCGGCAGGGTCGGGAATTTTAACCATCATTGGTTAATTTCGCAGGCACGGGGGCTGGGTGTATGTGTCGTCTTCACCATCATTTCATCCTCATCACGACGCGCAGGTCGCCTACGGGTGTCACATCAAAAGACCTGCACTTGGCGAGCCGAACATGTCCTCGGACACTCCCGGCACTAAAATCCGTACGCCATTTCATACCTTCGCATAATCCTTTAAGCAGGCTGCGATGGCTTGGCACACTTCAGGTATGATTCTGCCAATGGCTTGTTTCGAAATTTTGAAGAGGTACTGCAAACTCGTGTAAGTCTCCTGTAGCCAGAAATCACAGTGTCACAGCTAGGCGTTCCTCGGCAGATGTGGCTTTCCTAAATGTTGTGTCCTCTCTCAATCGTAGCCCTGATACTATGCAATATCCATTCAAAATCCTCGGATGACATTCTCGTAAAAAAATTTAAATTGCCATCTGTTTCATCTCCGATCGTTTTTAACAATTGAGCATTGCATCTCTCTTCATACAGTTTTGTTTGCCACCGCCGCTTTCTCCTGTTTGTCTTCAAGGAATGCAATAAATACACATAACAATAACTGGCGACGATCAATTTTCGATTCACCATTGTAGCCTCAGGTCAGGCAAAACACTACATTACACTACACATAAACACAGACGGTGTTCTCGGTCCGCACGAGGTCCGAACACAGTGGAAACTTGCTCAACAGATGGCATGCGGGTCGTGCTTGGGCGCTCCCGCATCGGCAACGCATGCTCATTCGGGGCGAATGCTCCGGTGTATACGCGGCTTAAGACGATCACAACCAAAGAGGATAGAATAGAATAGAGATGAAACTCAATGATAAATTTCGGTTCCAAGTCACTTGGCGCTAGTACTTTTAGTCTCTTTTCCGAGATAGCGCCACAGTGTGCATTCTGGTGCAATACATTAGTATTACTATCAACAGATAGCGCGGAGAATTAACATCCGGCGCAGCGACGCACATCCGGGTATGCTTACGGCTCCTCCCCCCCTCCTTTCCCATCCCCTCGCCTCCTCCCCCCCCCTCACCAAACGGCGATAATAATGCAGTTCTACTACTTCCATGCCCAATACATTGTAATTCATATATTTTTATTTCCAAGTACTTACTACGTTGTAAATAATGATCTGATACCCCTAGTTCGTATGGCATACTATGTTACTGAGAACATAACCACACACCTCAAAGCAGCTTTAACTTCAAATGAATGATTGACACATTAACACAAAGCTGATATTATAACAAATAAGAAATCCCTTCGAAAGCAAGACAACAGAGCACATCATATGCAAGACAATGGGGTATCACATCAATATCCAAGTACCACATGAAAATAAAAATAACAGAATTAAATGCACTGAGACAGGAAATATATAGTACATTCATAGAACCATTCAGCTTTCAGCCCCTGATGTGTACTCAAACAGGAAATACAGGATTTCAGGAGGACTGGCGAAGATATATTTCAAATAAACAAGCACAAGGAACTAAGATTTACATCACAAGCACATGAGCACTTGGAATTCAAACAACACAAAACACAAATACTGTAGCATCATGGGAACTATCGATTAAAATCGATATAAGTTCGAACAAGGTTAATCGATTGGGTAAAGTCGAATTCGATACAATTCAGCAATATTATCTCCACAATGCTTGACGTTTTATGACTAATTAATTTGTGAGAAGTGCCCACTGATCGAGGTTAGACTTGAAATACTTTAAATACTTCACTTGGAGACAAACTGCCTTTAATTATTAACAACGTTCATTTCATGCTTACTTGCGTGCCACCTACAGAACGTGTATATAACTATTTACACGTTATGAATGACCTCTAGCGCCATCTAGAAAAAAAGACTGAAACTACCTGAAGCTAGCTACAGATTGGAACCAAAAGCCCTATTAGAGTTTCACCCCCCTGATCACAACCAGCAACACCTCTCCCCGCACCACACCAACTTACATATGCCCTGTTCAACGTTGTCGTACGACGCCATCTATACTAGTGTATTAATAACAAAGTGACTTGAAGTTTTGGAGTGTATGCAGTTTTTATTTTTGTAAACACAAATTATTTGCACTCACAAAAAAATTGTGCATTGAGTGTTTACGTTTTGTTATTACATTCACGACACGCAACTATAGATCAATAATTTCCATAACTATACACGCACATGGAACGCTTTATAAACGAAATGGGTTGTGTATGAATAGGAAAGTGACATACTATATGTCACTGGATTAATCCAGACTATTGACGTACTTCGTTATTATTTACAAACTTTTTCCCGTTATTCACGTTGTTTCGTTTACGATGTTTAGTGATGATGCATCTCCGTTTATGTTTTACTGATCTGAACTGTGTACATAAGACATTAGTAATTTTGTGTCGATATCAGGCTGTCTGTCCACCACTGTACATAACAACGGAAACTGTCCACAGATAACAACAGAAACGTTAGGAATCGCCGGAAATTCAAAAGCTGAAATATTAAATACAGTGACATTCCTGAAGTATTTACCGAGGAAGTGGGCGTGGCCTTTCGAAGGGATTTTTAAATATTTTTGCAGGACATTTAAGAATAGCCGCACACGAAAAAATATGTCCTTATGTGTCCCGAGAAATGGCATCATTTATAGTGCAAAAACCTTGGTTGTGGTTTTTGGATCATTTTGGCTTAAAAACTCAGTAACTTAGGGTCTCCCCTTAAGAGAAGTTTTGTTATGTCGGCGTAATGGGATTCCTCACTGAACTCGTTAGCAGTAAATAAAATGATCCTTACTGTAAAACAACTGCCCTTCAACTGACGAGGGAACTTCAGTCTCTAACTTTAACATGAAGTTTGTTATATTTGCGACAGTTACTTTTTTTTGACCGGGTGAGTTGGCCATGCAGTTAGGAGGGCGCAGCTGTGAGCTTGCATCCGGGAGATAGTGGGTTCGAACCCCACTGTCGCGTGATACAGCAATATTCATTCTTCTCACTCAGCACTCACTATCCAATACAATCTCTCGCTTCGCTAGGTCTATTACAACTGTACCCCAGTGTCGGCAGCCCTGAAGATGGTTTTCCGTGGTTTCATATTTTCACACCAGGCATATGCTGGGGCTGTACCTTAATTAAGGCCACGGCCGCTTCCTTCCAACTCCTAAGCCTTTCCTATCCCATCGTCGCCATAAGACCTATCTGTGTCGGTGCGACGTAAAGCCCCTAGCAAAAAAAAACTGGTGTGAAAATGGGAAACCACGGAAAACCATTTTCAGGGCTGCCGATAGTGGGATTCGAACCTACTATCTCCCGGATGCAAGCTCACAGCCGCGCGTCTCTACGCGCACGGCCAACTCGCCCGGTAAAAGATTTTTTAATACTTTTCCAGTCACGTGCAATTTCACATCATGAGCTGGATAAGAAGACTACGTTTTATATCTTTCTATGTAGTAAGTCCTAATGCTTAACAAACATAACCTTCAGAGAGTCGTGGCATTTAATTTTCTTTCCCACCTCACGGATGCCATTTCTTGCTATGTACTAAACAACATTTTCAGAGAACCTGGTGAGTGACTTGTAATTTGTAGCACAGTAGAGGCGCTGTCTTCGGAAAGAACCATAGTACGTAGATGAGAACAGCTCATCACTTCCTGACTGTTTACCCCCTGTGGATGGGGGATGCAGACGAACAATACACCCACGGTACCCCTGCCTGTCGTAAGAGGCGACTAAAAGGTGTGACCAAAGGTTGATCGAATTAGGACCATGAGACTACTTGTAATTAGTATCATCACGCTGTGAAAACTATGGGTCTCCTTTACTTGCGAGTAGTACCACTATGTTAGTTACATAATAGGTTTGTGATTAGTAGCAACAATGTGTGAATCAGGATGGGTTTACAGTACCCATGATTAGTACCACTGCATGCGGCACACCAAGGGCTTAGGTTGCCTGTAATTTGTACTACTATATGAGCGACACCATGGGTCTGCGTTGCCTATGTGAGGAACACCACGGGGTAGTTCGAGTCCCTGTGATTAGTACACTTATGTGAGGAACACCATAGGTTTGCATTGCATGTAAGTGTCACCGCAATGTGAGAAACATGTGCGTAGTACATTACCTGTGAGTAGTACATATTATATGGAATACCGTGAGTCTACACTACTTTTGATTAGTACCGCAACATGACAAATACCATGGTTCCATTATGAGGGGCCGGTGACCAGGATTTCGGACTCCTTTAGACAACAAGGGGCGTTGCGGGTCGGATCCACTGATTGTTTTAAATTCATATTTATCCATTCATTCTTCGTCATCACGGATCACAGGCGACAATAACGACATTCGTGAAAACAAATAAACAGTGCACGCCCCAGTTTCACTCGTCTTGCCCATATCTCAAAGGACGAAGTCTTATTTAACAATTTGACCAACCTACAAATGTTGCAGTCGTCTTATGGTTATCTTAAATCTTTCTTTTACCTTCTCTGTAGAACTGAATTGTTTCAGTACTCAGTATACTGGAATTCCTTGTTTTGTAAAATGATTTGGAATTAATCTCCAAGAACAGTTAATGTAAAACGTGAGGGTAAAAGGCTAGTACATTGTAAAATGGTTGGCGATGTCGCTGTGGGCCCTGCCGGACAGATCGTATACCCGCCTGCACTCTTCCTTCTCCAGACCCCTCCCACACCCCGCAGACATGCTAAATTTTAGGAACCAGCCGAGGGCTCTCCTGCCAGATCCCGACCGTCTCAAGACTCGTGCTTGCTGAACGGCTGCCACGGTCTGAAAGCCTTTGCCGTATCTCCGAAACTAGAAAAGCGAAATATTTACAGCCAAAATAATAAAGATAACATTGTATAACTGAATATAACGCCACCATAAGTTCGACTTCGCTACATTTGTACATCTCTTTATGTAATCAGTTACCGAATGAAATTATGTTAAATGTTTTTGAAAAAGCGGCAGAGCGGCGCCCAAAAGCCCTCCATGCACCAACCGTCACTGGTAGGTAATTTTTATTGTGTACCATTGGAAAGCCAACGGCCGTAGCCGTGTTGAAACACCGGATCCCGTGAGATCTCCGAAGTTAAGCAACATTGGGCGTGGTCAGGAGTTGCATGGGTTGCCACGCGCTGTTGGTGGGGGGTAAGGGAATGGAGGAGCGGAAAGGAACTGACCACCCTACCGCACGTAAATTCCGGCTCAGGATCACCTCTGAGGAGGTTCGGACCTGCCTTCGGGCAGAATAACCCTTACCTTACCTTACCATTGGAAATGCAATATTTTGGTGTAATTACCCTGCTAAATGTATTACATAATAAATAAAAATAAATACAACTAATTAGAAAGAAAATGTGAATGGGGACACTTGATGAAAATGCCAAACGGTCGAGTTGTGGACGTTCTTTCTAATTCATCACTGCTTGTTTTGGTCGAGTGATGAAATATTTTAGGAAATGGTCATGAAAGTCATGAAAAAGTAATAAAAATGGTTTGCTCAAATCTGTAGACACCCTGAACGGAACTCGTTAAAAAGTAAACATGAATCACCAATTATGTTAAATAATAATGTCGTGCTCTATTGTACGCCAGTAAGACACTTAGGTGTTATAATGAATGAGACACTAAATTGGACTGAACTAGTGACAAATACACGCCGTAAAATTTCCTCTCAATTGCTGTTCTGCTATAGTTCAAAATCATCTTAAAATACAACTGGCACAATCTCTAACCTTACCTGTTGTAGACTACTGCGAATATGTACGTATGGACATCAAGACAATAATAAGATGCTCGAACGGAGTTTAAACATCTGTATTAGTGTTATATTGAAGCTGTGATATGATTCTCACATTTCATCTTATCATACGGAGTCGTTATTGCTTCCTATGCACGAGCGTCGCAGTCTCCACATGTTGTCGCTTCTACATGGAGTTCTAAATTCAGGTTTACCGAATTACCTTTCTTCAAATTGTAATTACCTCTCCTCGTATCATTACCACGACACATGATCTGGCTCCTCCCTAACGAGCCTGGACTTACAACCGTACCTTCGTAGTGACTGCCGCTAGGATGTGGAATATCCTTCCTGCCAATATTAGAGATTTGCGTTCTCGCAGGAATTTTAAGATGGATTGCTAAAAATACTTGCTGAGTGCGTCCAGCTGATTTCTATGAGTGAAGTGTGAATAAGTGCGTGAATAAGCATAATTTCCTAAACACAAGACATCTATTTTCTGGTTACAGGTGTTTACTACATGTTCTTGTTTTATTATTACTATCTTATCTTTGTAATTGTTGATATCTTCATTTATATTGCCATGTTGTAGCTATATTCTATAATTATTTATATTCTATCTCCATGTTTGCTATTAGTACTGCTATACCGGTATTATTTAATTTTTTCATGGCTTGTTGTAATTGTTAATATTTCTATTGCATAATTGCATAATTTTAATGCTGTGTTAATGGTAAGGGAGGGCTTTGAACAGTAACTTCACCACGCATAAAGACGAATTACTTACTACATTAATTAAAATCAAATTCGATTATACCTTTCTTCGAGCGAGTAAATGAAAGAATTGTGCTCATCTAACATAATGGCAATAACCTATTGTACACTGAAGATACCGATAGATATTCTTGCTATGAAATTACGAAATTACGAAATTAGTGTGTTATCGGGTCGACTTAAGCATGGTACTGTGCTAGGAGCACTTAGCTGCTCCATTTCCTGGTATCGTACTCTGTGTGGTAATCCTAATCGACATTTCGACATTCTTGTCCCAAATCCAGACCACACCTTCCCATGGGGTTTTCCTTGACCGCTCTCCTGCGAGCTGATAACGAAACTAGCCGGCGACGCGCCTTCCACTTGCTCCGTAAATCCCAGCTACCAGCTCCGGCACATGCCTGATGTAGACATAGGAAACTACAAAAAATATCTTCAGTGTTGGTATGGCGGGGTTTGCACCCTCTATCTACCGGGCGAGTTGGCCGTGCGGCTAGGAGCGCGCAGCTGTTAGCTCGCATACGGGAGATAGTGGGTTCGAACCCCACTGTGATTAGAAATTCTATAACACCACTTCCCCTTCTCTGCTGACCATATTTCGATGGTAAAAATAGTTTTAACGAACGGTGTCAGACCATAGAGACTTGAAGTGTTAATGACGATCGCTACGAGGTGGACTGCTCTATATCGTGCTATCGACAGGCCCAGAATGAAAAAGAAAATATTCATTCATTCGCTGAAAGATAGTATTTTTCACTGAACAGTTCGAGTATGGTGGTCATCAATGCATTGTTCTTGAACTCATAACCGGTAACAGTTTCAGTCTCACAAATATAATTATCTGTGGAAGACAACAGAAGCCAGGATGTACGCAGTTCGACATCATGCCGATAAATATAGCTGTGTACCTACGTCATGGTCCTCCTCTGTGGTGTAGTGGTTAGCGTGATTAACTGCCACCCCTGGAGGCCCGGGTTCGATTCCCGGGTCTGCCACGAACTTTGAAAAGTGGTACGAGGGCTGCAACGGGGTCCACTCAGCCTCGGGAGGTCAACTGAGTAGAGGAGGGTTCGATTCCCACTTCTCCTTCTGGCAAATGTCGGGAAGGTACCTAACTTAAGGCCACGGCCGCTTCCTTCCTTCCTTCCTTCTTCCGTGCCTATCCCTTCCAATCTTCTCATCCCTCCACAAGGCCCCTGTTCAGCATAGCAGGTGAGGCCGCCTGGGCGAGATACTGGTCTTCTTCCTCAGTTGTATCCCCCGACCCAACGTCTCGCGCTCCAGGACACTGCCCTTGAGGCGGTAGATGTGGGATCCCTTGCTGAGTCCGAGGGAAAAACCGACCCTGGTGGGTAAACAGATTAAGAAAGGAAGACCTACGTCATGACGGCGAATTACGCGAAAACAACTTCGCTCGTAGAAATGTATTTTTCTTTGAAAACGTACAAAAGTCGTGGTTGTGAGAGGTTCATTGTATTCTTTTTTTGTAAAGAAAACATAACAGTGTACATCTGGTACCAATTTCAGCTGTTGAAACCTTCTCGCTGTGAATGACAGACAGAATTAGGGATTATTATATGCTGACGATCTGAAGATCATTACGGTGGTAAATAGGTGAGTTGAACTGTAAGTTGCTACAGTATGACTTAAACCTCCTAAGTAACTGGTGTCAAAAGTGGCTACTTGATTTGAGTACTTCAGAATGCAATGCAAATACATTTCATGTAAGTTGGAACCAGTAGCCTAAATTACCCTTACCATATGCAATTTTCAAATAGCTCGTGCGAATGAAATAAATTATCTTGGTGTGACACTTTCGAACTGTTACGGCCTTTCCTTCGAAAAAACATTTAGATAAGATATCTAGGAAAGGGTTAAGGTTTAAATTACTTGGCTTTCTGAAAAAAAAAAAAAACTGCGCCGAATTTGTTCCTTCTAGAACTCTGATAACTTTTGTTTTGTACTCTGATCAGGCCCTCGTTAGACCACTGTTTCGAGGTATGGCTTACCTTCACAGCAGTATTTAATACAAAACTTGGAAAGAGTCCAAAAATAAGGTTGACGAAATGGATCAGCTGCAATGGTTCGGGTGTTTCTCTTTCTTCCGATTACGAGTCTTTTTGTGAGATTATGAGTATGAGGACATTGTACTCGCGCCGCATATATCCCATTGCCCTATTTCTTTATAAGTGTCTGACGAATAGAGTGGACTGCTCAGCATTATTGGATTTCATTCCATGTTCCTCGCCGCAATACTAGGCAAAGGTACTGTATATTTTCCATCTGCCTAAAGTGAGAACTGTGGATCGGGCAAACTCATAGCTGCTGAGGGCATTAAAACCACTGAATGATGCGGGCGAATCGTTGGACCTTTTTCACTTACCCCCTCTAAAATTAAACGTGCCTTAACGACCTCAAGAACGTAAGATCCTCTCTGTATAAATATGTATGTATGTATGTATGTATGTATCTATGTATGTATGTATGTATGTATGTATGTATGTATGTATGTACGTGTATATAAATGTCCCTCTAGATTAGGTCGTGGTGTGGGTTTCTGTAGTCACGTCCTAGTTCTTGAAACATGGGCAAGACTGAGTGACCTAGTAAGTGGTCCTGAAAGTCGGGATACCAGTTACTATGGAGAGTCATGGGCCTCCTTGTACTCAGGCGGCTAGAACTGTACAATCCATCGGTAGTCCCTAACCCGTTAGAGGAGAGATTCTCCCTGGGACTACGTATAAGTAGCGTAGCATCCTGCTTCACGTCATTTTTACCGACCACGCTTAGAATCAAGCGAGCGTCGAGCATATGGGAGTAACGGAGTCTCACTTCCATTTGATAGGAGAGGGTCTCCTTGGAAACAACTTGACGAACGAAATATAATTCCATAGCGAGCTGTTAATATCAATGAGGCTTATGGAAGAAAGAAAGTAGAACGGTCTGAGTCAGCAAAGAGGAGGCGTCTGGATGTGTTAGGAGTCAATCACATATTGATAAGGGAAGTTGACGAGGAAGAAGTAGGAGATTATAAAGTATCCTTAACAGGTGTTAAAAATGGAAAGGCAGGGTGCGGGGTAGGACTGTTCATCGAGAACACTATGCACGCAACATAATTTCAGTTAGACATGTAAATGAGCGAATGATGTGGATAGATTTGGCTGTTGGAGGAACTGGGACGAGAATTGTCTCAGTCCACTCACCATGTGAGCGTGCAGATGAGAGTGAAAGCTGGGTGGACTCAGGATATCTTGGAGCTCTATCTTGATTAAGGCCACGGCCGATTTCTTCCCACTCCTAGTCTTTTCCTATCCCATCGTCGCCATAAAACCTATCTGTGTTGGTGCAACGTAAAGCAGACTGTTGAAAACAGGGTTATCCCCTAACATTGAAAATTAGGTCGTAGTTCACGTACACACTGTGGATGAATCAGTTGAGGCTGTGGATGTCCTCTTGGATCTGACGCGGTACTTGGTAATTGAAAGGTCGGGGGGAAGAACGCATTCAATCAAAAAAACTGAAAGTGAATGCTTTTTGCCGTCTCTTTCAACCACATGAATCACCTGAGGCAAAAGTGCTTTCAGTCCGCTGCGATAAAGGAAGAATAAGGGGGAACACAGCACGCAGAGGGTAAAACGATCAGGGTCCAACGAATGTGGTGGGGAACGCAGCACATTGGCTGACAACTATTTACCTTGTCTACATTGTATGCACGTAGTTCGTGTTTTGTGCATATGAATTTAAGGTTAAGTCGCGTATAAAAGTACCACTGAATAAACTTTCCTGTTGTGTTATGAATGAGTTAGAAATTGAATAAAATTGTAACGGAGATGGCAAGAGGCTCGTTTCGAGAACATCAAAGAAGAGAAAATATATGGCCGTATGACAGATATAATGAAAACGATTAGGTTAAATAGTCATACTTCAGGTGTCCGACTCCTTGGCTGAATGGTCAACGTTGAGACCTTCGATTCAGTAGGTCCCGGCTTCGATTTCCGGCTGGGTCGGGGATTTTAATCTCGTCTGGTTAATGCTTCTGGCTCGGGTCTGGCTGTTTGTGTTTTTCCCAACACTCTCCTTTTCATATTCAAACAACACTCCACACTACCAACCGCAACAAAAACACGCAATGGCGATTACATCCCTCCGCATAGGGTTGGCGTCAGGAAGGGCATCCGGCCATAAAACTAGTCGAAATTTTTATTGCGGCTCAGTTTGCACCCGCGACCCCACAGGTGTGGGAAAAGAAGTAGAATAAATCATACTTTAGGTGACAATTGCAAGTGAAATACAGTAGATTAAAATGTTTTGAAAATGTTCCATTAGATGAAAGACGAAGAATAATAAGGGAGTTTAATGAATTAGCTTCATATGATGGCTTTGTCCGTACAAAGGCAGAGGAACAGAAACCCACATGATGAGGCAAAGATGAACCTGAGTTCGTTTGCAGACTTATGGCACTTTTCTTCACGTACCTGTCAGTATTTCTATTCATGGGGTTACTTCTCATTAAATTCAAACAACCAGAGAATCATTGTAATTTTGGTAGTATAAAACTAGATGGAATGGGTAAGCACAGAAACAGGCCCCATAAATTAATGAGATTAAACTTTTTGTCGACTCATTTCTTCAGTTGCCGAAAGGCAAAATTTCACATTATTCACTAAAAGATGCTGACAAATTGTATTTAATTAAAGATGTCTACATATTAAACTGTTCAAACCGGACCCCATTGCACTACTGGCCTGCAGATTACGAGGTGACGCATCTTCCCGGCCGCTCTCTAGATCAGGGCTCTAGCTCACATAGGCTGAGTGGATCTCGAACCAACCCTCAGGTCCAGTTACAATATATATCTGACCTGGTCAAGATTCCGGGTAAGAGGCAGGCACGCTACCCCTAGACTGCGGGGACTGCTGTGATCAATTGAACAAACTATGTCTTGTTCAGGGACATATTTTATCGAAATTATGATTTCTCATTTGGCTGCCCTCGTAAAGATAAATGTCGTATTTGCGACTATAACAAGTAAAAAAAAAAAAAAAAAAAAAAAAAAAAAAGGCTGCCTTCGAACAATCTATTGCTACTGCAACTAAGGAGGAAAATGTTAATCTTGAAAGATACTTAAATAAGTTCTTCTTTCTTTCTTTCTTTCTTTCTTTCTTTCTTTCTTTCTTACCGTTTACCCTCCAGGTTTAGTTTCTACCTCGGACTCCGCGAGGGATCCTACCTCTACCACCTCAAGGGCAGTGTCCTGGAGTATGAGACTTTGGGTCGGGGGATACAACTGTACCTCGCCCAAGTGGCCTCACCTGTTAAGCTAAACAGGGGCCTTGTCGGGGGATGGGAAGACTGGAAGGGATAGATAAGGAAGAGGGAAGAAAGCGGCCGTGGCCTTAAGTTACGGCATTTGCCTGGAGGAGAAGTGGGAAACAACGGAAAACACTTCGAGGATGGCTGAGGTGGGAATCGAACCCTCCTCTACTCAGTTGACCTCCCGAGGCTGAGTGGACCCCGTTCCAGCCCTCGTACCACATTTCAAATTTCTTGACAGAGCCAGGAATCGAACCCGGCCTCCGGGGGTGGCAGCTAATCACAGTAACCACAACACCACGGAGGCGGTAAATAAATTGTTAACTGAGTAAGACCTTCATTTACGTAAAAGTGACAAAGTTTATGTTTCAATGTTCAAAAAGGGAAGCTAGGAGGACTCATGACGTAGAAGCTATTAATATAGACTCCCAGAAACCTTACATACTCCCAGCATCATTCAAAATGATGTTGTTTATTACAAGTTACAATTCAATTTTGTACAATTTAACATTCACGTTCTCTCTGATCAAAAATCTGTGCTTACACCTACGATGAGAGTATTGCTAAAAATGGGCCTGACGAAGTATACTCGATGATTGACCATTTTGTGACTTCCATTCTGCCTATGACTGTTCATAAACTAGCAATATTCTGCAATAGTTGTACCAGGCAGAACAAAACCTATACCGTGGTACGTTATCTGCATTATTTTGTGGTGAAACAGAAACGATTTGAGAGTGAGAAAGTAATCTTTCGTATCAGAGGCCACAATTGCTTAGAATGCGGCCGTGATATGAGTCTCGTAAACAAACGACCTTTGTCGAGGTTCCAGAGGAATGGAGGGAAGTTATAACAGATGAAATGAAATGTTGTATGGCTTTTAGTGCCGGGATATCCCAGGACGGGTTCGGCTCGCCAGGTGCAGGTCTTTCTATTTGACACCCGTAGGTGACCTGCGCGTCGTGATGAGGATGAAATGATGATGAAGACAACACATATACCCAGCCCCCGTGCCATTGGAATTAACCAATTAAGGTTAAAATCCCCGACCCGGCCGGGAATCGAACCCGGGACCCTCTGAACCGAAGGCCAGTACGCTGACCGTTCAGCCAACGAGTCGGACAGTTATAACAGATAGTCGTGCAAAATCATCTCAATCATAGGCTCCATGGCTAAATGGTTAGCGTGCTGGCCTTTTGTCCAGAGGGTACCGTGTTCGGTTCCCGGCCGGGCCGGTGATTTTAACCTTAATTGATTAATTCCAATGGCTCGGGGGCTGTGTATGACGTATTCAGCATTATAAATCTTCACAGACATGCAGGTCGCCTAATAGGCCGACTACGAGAAAAAGGCCCGGACCAGGCCTCTCCGGAAGCCATACGCCATTATTATTATTATTATTATTATTATTATTATTATTATTATTAATAATAATGTTATTTGCTTTACGTCCCACTAACTACTTTTTAAGGTCTTCGGAGACGCCGAGGTGCCGGAATTTAGTCCCGCAGGAGTTCTTTTACGTGCCAGTAAATCTACCGACACGGGGCTGTCGTATTTGAGCACCTTCAAATACCACCGCACTGAGCCAGGATCGAACCTGCCAAGTTGGGGTTAGAAGGCCAGCGCCTTAACCGTCTGAGCCATTATTATATTAAGGTACAGCCCCAGCATTTGCCTGGTGTGAAAATGGGAAACCACGGAAAACCATCTTCAGGGCTGCCGGCAGTGGGGTTCGAACCCGCTATCTCCCGGATGCGAGCTCACAGCTGCGCGCTCCTAACAGCACTGCCAACTCGCCCGGTTTCGGTTAGTTTAAAGCCGTTCGTGTTTCTGTGGTAGTTACTCCAGCCATGAAAGTACTGTTAAAAACAAGAAGCAACACGAGGGGGACATGCCTATCGAAGAACTGAAAGTTTTCTGCAAGGCCCCAATTCCAATATTTCGTGCGAGGTACTATGACCTACAAACTTGAACGTCCTTTCTCATCAATCTTGAGTCCGGCTCCATGGCTAAATGGTTAGCGTTATAGCCTTTGGTCACAGGGGTCCCGGGTTCGATTCCCGCCAGGGTCTGGAATTTTAACCGTAATTGGTTAATTCCCGTGGCACGGGGACTGGGTGTGTGTACTGCCTGCATCATAATTTCATCCTCATCACGATGCGCAGGTCGCCTACGGGAGTCAAATCATAAGACCTGCACCAGGCCACTTCGCAGGCCACACGCCATTATTACTCTTCTTAATCAATCTTGAATCTACGAGCTTTTACTACAACTTAATGTGTGATGGACGTGACAGCAATGACCAGCATGATGACTTATACTTCGACTTCATCAACGACAATGATGACTCTAGGTAATATACCTTATTTTTTTCACTGAATATTTTTCTGCACTAACAACCAATATTTTACTTACTTTTACCTGATTTCACTGTGCCATGTTCAAATATCATTATTAGTTCAATTGTATGCACTGAAACGTATACACTGCAGCTGTGGGTTTGGCTTCAGATGAAAATGATGTTGGGGTGGAGGCCAAGGTATTTATTTTCCCACACATATTTTGAATTGCTTTTAAAAGTAGTTTGTTTTGAGTTTTTTTGTACCAAAACTAAAACAAACCCCATGGCGCAACAGTCCCGAAGGGCCATGGCCTACCATGCGACCGTTGCCCAGCTCGAAGACCTGCAGATTATGAGGTGTTGATGCATTAAGCTGGAAGCAATTTATTTCGAATGTTCTTCCATATGTTCGTCCAGTCCCTCGCTGGATGTCTCACCTGTATATTCGGTGTAAATGACCGTTCCTGTATTAGGAAAATATATATCACTTAGGATGTATAGGTTGTGTGGGCAGTTGTTATATTGGTTGTTATTCTGTCGATTATAGCTAATTAGCTAAGGCTTGTGTTTTAGTCGATGAGAACCTGGTGCACGGAAGTTCAAAAAAACCTTCTTCTGCTAAAAAAAAAAATGCTGGACACATTTTGAGAAGATCGTATACCTTGAAATTTCTACAGTATTCAGTCTTTTGAACGAACGTTTGAATATTCGTAAGAGAACGTGATACACGTAAGCTTAGCAGCGCGCAGGCATTCCTAGCTCACCAGTTCGCTGGGTGCACTGTATTAGAAAGTGCGCTCACCAATGCCCACCTCTAGTTTAAGCTAACAGTACTTTCCAAACTTGAAGTGCACAACACTTTCGAGACGCCACGACTCAAGCAATGAGGCCTACTTCTTGTTCATTGTATAAACATGCGAAAATGGTGGGCACATTTTCAGGAGTTTGTGTACAACGAAATTACTTCGGTATCTGTCCTTGTGAAGGAAGAACTTTTCAAATTTCGTATAAAAAGATAAACGTAAGCCTGGCAGCGCGCAAGCATTCCTAGCACATCAGTTCGCTGGACGCTCCAATCCACCTCAACGCTTACTCCCCAAACTTAAAACGCATGACACTTTTGAGCCTCGTCTCAAGAATTAAATACACAGAACTGCAGGTCTTTACACCTTGTACACCACTAATAAACCCCATGGCGCTACAGCCCTGATGGCCTTGACCTATTAAGTGACCGCTGCTCAGACCCGAAGACCTGCAGATCACGAGGTGACGCTTTGTCAGTGCGTCGAATCCTTTCGGCTGTTATTCTTGGCTTTCTAGACTGGGGCTATCTCACCGCCAGATAGCCCCTCAGTGTTTTCAAGCAGGCTGAATGGAGCTTAAACCAGCCCTCAGATCCAGGTAAAAATTCCTGATCTGGTTGAGAATCGAACCCGGGGCCTCTGAGTAGGAGGTAGGCTTGCTACCCGACCGGCACACCAGTTATACATGGGAATAACGTCCATGCTGTGATTGTGAGGGCGGCCGTTTCACCATTTCCGCGTCTTGTTTGTTGCTAGGACAATGCGCTTATAACATGTTTCACAATGGGTATCGTTTGTCTGGTAGAGGAATTGCGTGTGGAAGATATTACGTAATTTCTACCTGCCCGTGGTGTATGTTTGTTTTCTTGTGCAGCGTTAATGAAGGCTTCAAGGAAGATAGTAGGCCTTGGACAGAAAGGAGGCACCAGGATAATTTTTGTAGTCAGCAGTGGTCGCCGGAGTGGATTGTGATCTCCTTACCTCAGGTATGATGATGAGACGTAGTGGAGTGTGGCGCAATTAATGGCGTGGTCATTATTTTTAAATCCATTGGTTTAACTTTGTGAAATGTTGTTGAAATATGTAATGGTACGGTACTAATAATACTAATAATATTGTAATACTGTTATACAAAGAACGATTTATCAAGGAAATCTGCTGGGAAAAAGGCGGGTAGGGGAAACGTAGATATATTCTTCCTTTCTGGTCATATTAACATAAATGCTAACTTTATGGACTGATGACCATAAAACAACCATTGTCACCATCATTAGGCCAGTCACGGATCACTGGCCAGTGTCTGAATTATATATTTCGATTAAAATAACGTTGTATGTTGCCATCCATAGGAGCCAGTCATCGAGGTGATAGCGAATGAATCTCGTAAGATAGTAGTAGTAGTGGTGGTGGTGGTTCTTGCTTCATGTAAAGGGCTTTGGACACTTTATTCAGCAGGCCCGTGTACTAACAACTAAGTCTTTAACATATGACGCTATGATAGTGTATGTACGAGTATTAGTAATTAATTGGGACTAGGCTTGAGAAGGAAGCGCCCGTGTTTTGCCTGACATGAAATGAAATGTCGTATGGCTTTTGGTGCCGGGATATCCCAGGACGGGTTCGGCTCGCCAGGTGCAGGTCTTTCTATTTGACTCCCGTAGGCGACCTGCGCGTCGTGATGAGGATGAAATAATGTTGAAGACAACACATACACCCAGCCCCCGTGCCGTAGGAATTAACCAATTAAGGTTAAAATCCCCGACCCGGCCGGGAATCGAACCCGGGACCCTCTGAACCGAAGGCCAGTACGCTGATCGTTTAGCCAACGAGTCGGACTTGCCTGACATAAGACTATTGTACGGAAGAATCAGCGTCAGACTGTGCATACCATGTCCCGCGGTTCCGGTATTGCTTTTCATAATACAATATTTATTGTATTATTCCTTAAAATGCATTTGCCCAACACACACTTTGCGCAGTTATATTGTGTTAAGGAAATGGCAAGCAGCGTTTAGGGAAATTTGTAACGAATGGTACCATTTTAAACGCGTAGGAATGAACCCTTTTACTGGAGTGGCGTACATCAACTTGGTGTATATTTAGAAATCTCTGTGATAATGTCTTCCTTCATTTCGGTCGTGCTTGCACTCCGGAACTCGGAAACTTTCAGCCGGTCACTTCGTGTGTCGGGAAGCACCATCTTAGAGTTTTAGTAGGAAACCACGGAATACACTTCTCAGCTATATTATCTAACGCTGAGTGACCTCATCCCAGCCATCGATATTAATATTAACAGGTGCCAGAGCTAGGAGTCGAACCCAGGCTAACCCTGGACCACGGGAGTAGACCAAATTCAGAAACAATGGAGCATGAATGGGGAAACTTGTCGATAATGATTACCTTTCGGGTCTAGGGGCTGTGCAACAAATACCGCCCATTTCCACAACATATTCTAGTAATAAACATTTTCAGAATATATTAGTTCGTATTGTAGTATTCCTAATTTTTGCCAAGCAGGAGTTAAAATTTGGAACTATATGAATGACTTATTATAAATATATTGTAGTGGTATTAAAGGGAAGTCTTGATCATTACAACTTTTCTGTCATATCTTATTCCATATATATTTTATATACTTGTACAAGGTTGATTTCATTCAGTTTACTAGCTGCCTCTGTGGATCCGTGGTAGAGTGTCGGCCTCCGGATCCCAAGATAGCGGGTTCAAACCCGGCAGAGGTAGTCGGATTTTTGAAGGGCGGAAAAAAGTCCATTCGACACTCCATGTCGTACGATGTCGGCATGTAAAAGATCTCTGGTGATACATTTGGTATTTACCCGACAAAATTAATTAAATCTCAGCCATAGACGCCCAAGAGAGATCCGGTTTATTCTAGGTCCGCTAGATGGCAGACAGAGTAAGCCGGAACGTCGAAATTGACGAGCAGACAGCCAGATGGCGTCAAATCGAAATGTCTGCAAACGGTAGCTGAGGCCATACGATTATTATTATTATTATTATTATTATTCAGTTTACTTACTCGTACTGACATAGGTCGCTCAAGTAATGAGCGTGTCTGAGGCGGGGGGTGATGCTCTGCCGAGACCTCTGAATTTCTAATGCTGACGCCGCGTCGTCGGTGACCGTCCTGTGAATTGTTTTGTTGGAGTTTATCTTCACTTGCTCCTGGCAAAGGTTCAGTTTTGGGGGTCTGTTGCAGTAAAACGTTAGTACAGATAGTTAGAATGGTTATTAAACAATTAACATTATTATCGTCCAGTTCCAAGATACTTTTCTTATAGCAATACTGCAACAACCACCACCACCACCACCAACAACAACAACAACAACAACAACAACGTACTAAAAGAGTAACAGTAGTAATGCATTTCACCTTCCAGTTTTATGTCTTCATCGTAGGTTGCCACTGTGACTCTACCATTCGACAACCCACCGTCGGTGGCGTATTGTTACATTGGAGATATTTATTTGCACTTCAGTGGCGATCGCGTAGCCCAGCCATATACAGGATGGAAGGTAATAACACAAGTAATAGATCTTGCGGGAGAGAATCACAATGTCGCGAGTTTCAGGTCTGCAACTTACACCATTCTCAAGGAAAGTCGTGTTTTGGGAATTTTAAGAATTGCAGCGCAGCGGCTGGCTGTAACTACTGATGAGGCTGCCGTGGTACGTGGACAAATGTTTAAACCGGTTGTATCTTCAAGGTCGAGCGTCAACTATCAACAAAATCAATAACAACACGCATATCCTCTAGTGTACTGACCGAGTTTTGTGACAGTACAGGGCGTAACATCACGTTTTTAACTTAATAGACGTAATGAACGTTCGGTACTATTCAACAATATGACATTAGGTCCTAAGCATAACTTGGCCTATACCAATGATAATTCCTGTCCCTTATTTTTACCCTGTAGGTGAATACGGGACACCAAGGAACATTATCTTCAAGACGGCTGGCAGTGGGATTCAAAACCACCACAATCCGATTACACAAACTCGCCAGAATAGCGTGCCGCTGACAACTGCGCCATGCTGTTCGGCTTGGCCAGCCCGTTAATAAATAATACCATATTGAGAACACAACTGTCCGGATGAATAGCTGAATGGCTAGTGGACTGGTCTTCCGTCCTTGAGGCCTTAGGTTCGATTCTCGTCCGGAACAGGGATTATTACATTAACAAGTGCAATACTATGGCTCGGGGACTGGATATTTCTGTCGCCTTCAACACTTGTTCGCAGCAAATCACCACTACATTAACATGCAGAATTTATTCTCTAATGGTTGGCTTTAAGAAGGGCATCCGGCTGTAATACTGCCAAATGTCCTACAACCCCAGATCCTGCAGAAAAAAACAGTCCCAGTGGCATCGCTGCTCGCTTCTTACCAAGGCAGTACGAGTTTGATTCCAGACCAATGGATGTGGGATTTACGAAAGGAAATGTCACATCCTTTGGGTACGGTTCCACATAAAAATGGAGGTGCCGTGGCTTACGATCACAAAAGTAAGGGTCATCTAAACACTCTAGGCATAATTTATCTTGTTAATATAAGAATTGGGAACACAACGGCAAAGGGTTTGTGTACCTTTGAAAGAGTGATACACTCGACCAGATTGGTCGTAGGAAATGGTGCAAATCGTTACAGCAGGTGTTCGAAATGTCCACCATTGGCGGTAATACATGCTTAACACCTCCGGAGAAAATTCTCTCGAACCCACCTCAGTACCTCGTGGTTTTGACTGATGTCCTGAGCAGATTCCAAGGCATGTTGCCGGAGCTCTTGCAGGGCTCCACTTCTTTGGGATACAACTTAGATTTCATGTACCCCAAAAATAAATCTAAGGGGTTTAGATCGGGTCTTCTTGCCGCCCAGCCGATAGAGCCCTAACACCCAATCCATCGCTGCGAATAGGTGGGGGTGCACCATCATATTTGAACAACATGTACCGTCGGGTATGAAGTTGAACATCCTCTAGTAGTAGTGGTAGAGTGCTTTCCAGAAACTGTAGATAAGATACCCCAGTCAGTCCTTGAGATAATACCACAGATCAGTGGCGAACTTCCCATACATGCGATTGATGTGTTACATCCCTTGTATTTTCAACGAAAAATAAATATTCATTGTTCATATTTTAATGGAAGTTATTTATATAAAATTCAAACGCACAGTTATCGTTACTCAGAGAGGGATGAAACGAGCTTAGCTGGGTATTGACGGCTACTGATTGCCAAACTACTCCAGAGACGGCAGCACGAGTATTGTACCGTTGTTGGTTGTTGATGTCTTTCGTGGGGTTGGGATGCAGAACGAAGAACCTCATCCGTCAAGAGAACTGTGCAAGGTGGAATCCTGCAAGTTATCGCGTATGGCTGAGATTTACAGCAATTGCTATTTCGTGAAATACTGGAGTTCTTGCTTCTGAGTTGTTATTTTCTTGTGCTATAAATGATATATGACAAATGTGTGTTGTAGTAATATAAATGATTCAGTTGCGTGTGCTTGTAGTGTAAATATGAAACAAAGTCATGCGGGAATGATGCGATTTTGAAATTACATCGCACCGATCAGAGAGTAGTTCAGTAGGCAGTGCCAGGGTCACATATTTCTACCGCGCACTCCGAATTTAATTCTGACCATGTGTAATAGAACGATTATTAAGAGAACCAGTTAGTATACTTTTGGAGAAAAGCATAATTATAAATGAAGGACAACCGCGTCCAACTCTGAATGTAACTGCACAACTTAAGTCGTGTGTTCTTCATATCAACAGAAATATGTATGAAACAGACCATTGGATTAGTGGATTCGACATCTTAAATAAACTTTTCTCATGGCCTTGTTTGTTGTTTTCTCTTGAAAAATGTGTTTGGAATGACGGTCTGTTTGCGGTGGTATTTGCAGTTTTTCGGTTACATCCCCTAAACCAGAAGTCAGGAGTCGCCACTGCCACAGATCCTATGATAATACCTCCCGATAGCCCTGCCCAAACTCCAACCATTAATGCAAAACCGAAACCGGTGGAGGGAGGGTCTCATAGCACGCGGATTGTTCTCCGACCACACATGCGTGTTGTGAGAATTGAAGATGTCACTTCTCGTAAAGGAGGCCCGGTCAGTGATCAAAATACTGTATGATTCACGAACTTTTCGTGTTGACGATAGGTGATGAACACGCTGCAGATGATACGAATGTTGCCGGTCTTCCCATGAAGTTCGAAAGACAGTTCAATGGGACACTCCTAGCACTGCCGCCATTTGGCGAGTACTCCTGCCGGTTCCTCTGCACGAAGATCAGACCTCCCAGCTTCAAGCCTGGGCATGGTGTATCCAGTGTCATGTACTGTATTCTCTGTATAGCTGCTACAAGACGGCCGCTCACTAGAAGAGACGATAATGAAGTGAAGCTGTTGAAGGGAGGTCAGACTGTTGACTAGGCTAGACAGCCTCACATAGGAAGAAATGAGAATCAAGTGAAGCTATTGGCCTAGAGAGGCCAGACTGTGGACTAGGATAGACAACCTGTCATGGGAAGAGATGAGAATGAAGTGAAGCTATTGGCCTTGAGAGGTCAGACTGTGTACTAGGATAGACAACTTCTCACTGGAAGGGACGAGGATCAAGTGAAGCTATTGGCCTAGAGAGGCCAGACTGTGCACTAGGATAGACACGCTCTCACTGGAAGAGACGAGAATGAAGTGAAGCTATTAGCCTTGAGAGGTCAGACTGTGTACTAGGATAGACAACCTGTCATGGGAAGAGACGAGAACGAAGTAAAGCTACTGACCTAGAGAAGTCAGGCTTTTTTGAATTAGCTTTACGTTGCACCGACACAGATAGGTCTTATGGCGACGATGGGATAGGAAAGGGCTAGAAGTGGGAAGGAAGCGGCCGTGGCCTTAATAAGGTACAGCCCAGCATTTGCCTGGTGTGAAAATGGGAGACCACGGAAAACCATATTCAGGGCTGCCGACAGTGGGGTTCGAACCCACAATCTTCCGGATGCAAGCTCACAGCTGCGCGCCTGGAAGGGACGAAATGAAGTACTGATAAAGTGTGGGCAGGCGCCGTTCTCCACAACACCAATTTATTTCCTTTTTCTGTATTCCTTACAAGCAAACTGGATATGAGAGTGAGGACATTCAGCCTGAGCGATCGTCGGGTAACGTGGATGTCATTCACAGTCAGTCGTCTCTCCTTTCTGTCATACGTACATTTCCTATATAATTCCGGAAATATTTTAAGATTGGCAAGAGGGCAGGTATATACACGCGTGCACAGAAATTGTGTCCCGATATAAACAAAGCATGGCGTTCCCCCATCTCTTCGCCTATCACATTGCTGCGTGGAGACAGCCCGCTACAAACGTGTGATTCAAATGGGCACAGTGGTGGATATATAGCAATACACTCACTGTGCCTTCCGCACTACCCATTCACTCCCTCCCCCCTTTTCAGTACTGGAGTGGGGCATTGTTGATTGTTTATGTCGGGATACCATTTAAGTGCATTCGTGTACATGTACCTCACCTCCAATTTGGGGGGGGGGGTCGCGTGCTTGCTGAATGGGGCTGAACTACTTCGGGACGAAGATACGAATTCACTTTTACTTTGGGCTGAGAACACTTGGGAGTGCGGAGACAAGCTGTTCGACTAAGCGATATGTTCCGAGCTAGTAATAGAGAAATGGCGTGGAATGACATTAGTAGACGAATATGCTTGAATGGACTATTTTGAAGTAAGAAAATTCGTAATATGAATATAAATTTGGAATTCAAGGGGACAGA
The DNA here is from genome assembly GCF_040414725.1 of Anabrus simplex. Taxonomy (NCBI): domain Eukaryota; kingdom Metazoa; phylum Arthropoda; class Insecta; order Orthoptera; family Tettigoniidae; genus Anabrus; species Anabrus simplex. The sequence goes on from NC_090266.1 coordinate 977,307,904, forward strand.
TTGGGAGAAATAAAAAAATGGCGTATGGCTTTTAGTGCCGGGATGTGTCCGAGGACTTCGGCTCGCCAGGTGCAGGTCTTGTGATTTGACGCCCGTAGGCGATCTGCGCGTCGTGATGAGAATGAAATTATGTTGAAGACGACACATATACCCAGTCCTCATGCCAGGGGAATTAACCAATTATGGTTAAAATTCCCGACCCTGCCGGGAATCGAACCCGGGACCCCTCTGGCCAAAGGCCAGCACGCTAACCATTTAGCCATGGAGCCGGACAGACTGGGGGAAAAGTCGTTCATAGGAAGATATTCGATAAATTTCCAACTCCTTTAAAATCATTTAAGAAAAAAAAGTAGGTAAACAACTGATAGGTAATCTCTCAGACAGCAGATCTATGGAAACTGGTCGACTGATTGATGTTAATGCAGGAAGGATCATAAAATGAAGATAAAGTTGAAATTCAAGAGGACAAATTGGAGCAAATACTCTTTTATAAAAAGAGGAATTAGGGACTGGAATAACTTATAAAGGGAGATGTTTGATAAATGTCCAACTATTTTGAATCATTGAAGGAAAGACTAGGTAAACAACTTATAGGAAATCTGTCACTTGGACGACAGCCCCAAAAGGAGACCAATGGCGATTGTTTGATCGTACGCCGATGTGGACCCCTTCTTTGTGGAAATCGTTCAAAGTTCGTTTAGCTGCAAGAGCATTCTCTCCTACTTCACCGTAAACTAAAATTATGTCCAGATATTCCCTCAATATGAACTATACCATGGCTAAGCTTTATGTGTTCACTACCTACACACCAGTTATGTCCGGGTTGTACACCGTCCGTCCAAAACTTTTTGGTGAATTAATAAAAACATCGAGAAAACTCACGATGACGGTTTTAATGCTTCAGGTGTTCTACATAGTCTCCTCCTACTTGAGTTCAACGCACAGAACGTTCATACAAACATGTGAAACTGTCAGAAAAATCCTTGTTTGGGATGTTGTTCAACTCACGTGTCACAGTGCCTTGAATGTCGGTCGTGTCGTTAAAGCGGTGACCCTTCTTGTGAATTTTTAATTTGAGGAATAGAAAAGAGTCACTCGACGCCAATCCGGGTATTAACGGAGGGTGGTTGAGAACTGACACTTGTTTTTTCGCTAGGAACTGCACGACAACTTTTACCGTATTAGTAGGCGCATTGTCGTGCAGCAAGGAGAAGCCCCTCCCCTTCCATTTTTGTGGACGAATCCTCTGAATAACCGATCCTTCACACCCAGATAATACTGAGAATTGACAGTGGTGCCGGTGGGAACAAAATTCCCCTGTAAATAATGCAGCGAGCGTCAAGAAAGACGATGAACATTGTTTTCACGTTTGATTTTGTCATTCGCACTTTCTTCGGTCTTGGCGAACCTTCAGAGACCCATTCTGCACTTCATCGTTTTGTGGTAGGTTCGCATTGATAACACCAAATCTCGTCATCCGTGATGATTTTTTCCAGAAAGCAATTGTCCGCGTTTTTCATTGCAATCAAGTCGCGGCAGGTGTCCGCGCGTTGTTTTTGTTCGGGAGTCAAGGTTTGCACGCACTTTTCTGTTCTTCAAAACATTCCGGATAATATCTTGAACACTTGATTTACAAATGTTCAGCTCTTCGGCGACAGCTCTGCTTGAGAAATGATGATCGGTTTTCAAAAGATCACGAATTTTCTCAATGTTTCCGCCGGATGAACTTGAGTTGGGACGTACTCACCTCTCATTGTCCTCGAGCGACACTAACAGACTTAAACCACTGACACACTCGTGTACGACTTCAGCAATTATCGCCATACGCTTTTTTCATGGACTCGAATGTCTCCGTAGCCGTTTTACCGACTAAGACGCGAAAGCGAATCACCACTCGTTGCTCCATTGCGTTTTGTGACGCAACAACGTTGACACACATCGGCCGCACGTCCACTACTTAACACTGCCTGCTCACAATTCACTGGTCGAATGCGCATCTGTTGTTTACAGTTCTTAGATCAAGCTGCCACGGTAGTTATTTTGCTGATGCCGCGTATACGTCAAGAATAAAATCAATCTCGGAACTTTTTGGACGGGCGGTGTAAACATTACGTCACAGGTTACTGCTCCCATCCCAACAAGGCTGCCGACCTTGAGCAACGTTCGCTCACTCCAAGTACAGAAGAGATAATACAAGACAGTCTGCGAGATATCGAGGGACAGCGATTAGAGCTCTCTCTAGCGGTGTGACCTGGAGTTACTGATTCTGTCATAAGAGCATGCATATTAGTTTGTGAAGTTTTTGGTGTTATTTAATGCGTTTGCAGTAAGTTAGCATAAGTAAACAGTAGCGTGTGTCATTCATTTATATCTCCTCTCAACATGAATGGACGGATATGTGCTATGTTTGGCTGTAATAAGTTCAGAAGGATTCGCGGTCTTTCTTCCGTTTCCCTCGTGACATGAAAAGGAAAGTAAATGTTGTGTTTACATATACTGTATGTTCTTCCAGTAACAAAGATATTTTTATAGTACTTCCTTCTTCTGACCTGAAATGAAATGTCGTATGGCTTTTGGTGTCGGGATATCCCAGGACGGGTTCGGCTCGCCAGGTGCAGGTCTTTCTATTTGACTCCCATGGGCAACCTGCGCGTCGTGATGAGGGTGAAATGATGATGAAGACAACACATACACCCAGCCCCCGTGCCATTGGAATTAACCAATTAAGGTTAAAATCCCCGACCCGGCCGGGAGTCGAACCCGGGACCCTCTGAACCGAAGGCCAGTACGCTGACCGTTCAGCCAACGAGTCGGACTTCTTCTGACCTGTGCGACCCATATTTTAACTAGCTTAAAATATAATAAACTTGTTTTATTGTATAGTGCAGCATTTGACCTTCAATGCCGATGTGTTGTTGTAGGTGTGATCTGTGGGTTTTGAAATGTCAAAGAGACCGGGCGAGTTAGCCGTGCGGTTAGGGCCCCGCAGCTGTGAGCTTGCATCCGGTAGATAGTGGGTTCGAACCCAACTGTCGGCAGCCCTGAAGATGGTTTTCCGTGGTTTCCCATTTTCACACCAGGCAAATGCTGGGGCTGTACCTTAATAAAGGCCACGGCCGCTTCCTTCCCATTCCTAGGCCTTTCCTATCCCATTGTCGCCATAAGACCTATCTGTGTCGGTGCGACGTAAAACAAATAGCAAAAAAAAAAAAAAGTCAAAGAAGTGATTTGGATAAGATATACAAGAAAGAAGGGACGTTATGCTTCAATAAGAATTATAAGATATGTTCAGATCATTTCCAGGGCTGCAACTTTAGCAATCCCCGATTATACAGCCAAGGGTTATGTTATATTTTTACTCTAATTGTACGTAAATATTCCTCAAAACATATCTATCGACAACATTTTCATGCTTTCCTTTCTGTTATCCCTCTTCTGAGATAAAGACAGGATCTGTACCAACACAAAATCACCCACGAAATAAAATATCAAATGTTACTGCCCCTTCCAAAAGGGGTAGTCCTTCCAAGAGAAAAAGGACAGGAATGTGCAGATCTCTTTATTGACAAGTGTCTTAATGTGATGATACAAAGTTGTTAAAATGAAGCAATAGACAAATCTAACCGTAAACGTTCAGGCAGGAATGCTAAAGCAAAAAAGTAATGCGTAAATGGAAGATCAAGCCTTTTCACAGCAGTGCATTTCATATCTTGAATATACCGGGCGAGTTGGCCGTGAGCTTAGGAGCGCGCAGCTGTGAGCTCGCATTCGGGAGATAGTGGGTTCGAATCCCACTGTCGGCAGCCCTGAAGATGGTTTTCCGTGGTTTCCCATTTTCACACCAGGCAAATGCTGGGACTGTACCTTAATTAAGGCCATGGCCGCTTCCTTCCCATTCCTAGGCTTTTCCCATCCCATCGTCGCCATAAGACCTGTCTGTGTCGATGCGACGCAAAGCAAAATTGCAACAACATATCTTGAATATATGTCTAATTTCAGTCTTTAAATATCTTTCATTTATCCAGAATTGCTTTAGCAACTTTGAAGTTAATATCTTAGTAACACTTTCTTTCTAGACGTAATTTATTTATCCATTCCCGTATATGAATTTCTATTGATATTTGAATTTAGCACGAATTTCCAGATCAGGCCACTACAAGGGCCAATTGAGAATTGTTTCCCATTTTAACTAGGTTAAATCCGGAAGTGTCCTGCATTGTCTATACTGTATTTGCTTACTCGTACCTGCGTTGCCACATGTTCTTTGCTAGGTACCATTTAAGTCATAAATTTGTAACTTTTTACCGCTAAACGCATCAGATACAAGACAAATAACAAGTAAGCATTTGTTCTGACAGTTACTCCTTGTACACTCCATTGTCTTGCGCTTGGAGCCATTAACCCATTTCATCACTGATTTCCTTGTAATATTATGACGTAAGCGTGCAAGCTACAGACCTGAAACATGCAACCTTGTGATCTTCTCCCCAAGATCTATTACTTGTGTTAATTTAGTGCATCAGTTACGTTCCACTCCGTACGGACTTGAATGATAATGCTGTATGTTTAACGTATCTTCAGTTCTGGACGTCAGAGGTAAACTGTAGTCGTGACATTTCACTATCTTTAAGGCCAGCAGAAAGAAACTGCTAAGTTGCTACCTTTAGGGCAGGTCGAATCGAGAGATCTGACCAAGATACGATAAGGAGTGTGGCGGACGGCTAAGGTTGAACTGTTGTATGATCACTTACCATTGTTTATTGCTGTGTTCTCCTTGCACATACGATGATAGTATCACGTAGCTTATCTTCATCCCTGCGAAACATACACATACAACAGTGTACCCATAAGAAGACACGATCTAAACAAGTTACAAGCGATAAAAACCTCGAAATCGTCGTTTTTGCGTTTACGATAGTTTACCTCTGGCGTCCAGAATTTCTGTACATAATAGAAGCCACAGTGTCGGAATTTTGCCCTGAAGACAAGTTATTTAACTTGCGTGTAAATCTACTGTAACGGCATTGGTCTCTCGGAACCTATGCATAAGTCGTCATGAAGGCTCTGGAGTTCCTAAACAGCCCGGAATACGTGCTCGATTTAGATTATTAATTTCTTTAAAAATCGTATCATTTTTGAGGGGGGCACGCATTTGCAACAACATTGGTTTTTCCTTCACTAAAAATTAGATGGGAATCTGGGGTGTAGTATTTTTGCACCATAGTGGTTTTCTAGCAGAATCTGTATTTCTCCTCATAATAGTTATTAAGTGCATAGGTTGGCAATACGACCATTACGTCACACATACTACGATACGTGGTCGGTGAACATAGTAGATTGACTGGCATTCAGAATATGGGGGTTTTAGGAGAATGCTTGAGTCGGGGAAACAACTTCATTCATTCATTCATTACAATTTGTTTTACGTCGCACCGACGCAGATAGGTCTTATGGCGACGATGGGATAGGAAAGGGCTAGGAGTGGGAAGGAAGCGGCCGTGGTCTTAATTAAGGTACAGTCCCAGCATTTGTCTGGTGTGAAAATGGGAAACCACGGAAAACCATCTTCAGGGCTGCCGACGGTGGGGCTCGAATCCACTATCTCCCGGATGCAAGTTCACAGCTGCGCGCCCATAAACGCACGGCCAACTCGCCTGGTAAAACGACTTAGTTACCGTACTAAGGATGGTCAAACATTCATACAAGCTTACGTATACTCATATGGACGTTCCGGTGGCGAAGTACGAAATGGCGTGAGGTGCTAAAATACTTACGAAATACGATTTGGCACTAGAAACTGAAGATGGGATCCACAATTATGGAAGCGGTGAAAAGAAATAAGATCTGATATAGCAGAAAGTCCGTGCCTTTTGTAAATGTAAAGCGGTGAGTGATTTACAGCCTACTACCATTATGCATCGAGCACTCAGTGAAGACAAACTTGTGCATGCAGAAACGTTACATTTTTCTGACAAAAAGCCTTTTCTAGAAGTGTTATATAGGATAAGACCGCCTACTTCCACCACTACCAAAATCATGCGAAGAAGTTCAAGAATCAACCTTCAACTACGGTAAGAGATGAAGAATTTGTCTTGGTTAATGACAGTGAGAAAAACATTATAGTGTTCTGATGTGGAAACAATTTGAGGTGAAAGTGTAGTGTTGGTCAGTGTTGACTTACAAAACAACCCAATCCCGGTGTCGAATTTCTCGATTATGGCCACCCCTATACGAAAACCGGGAAAATCATGTAGTACCAACGGATATGCTTCAAAAGTCGCTCGTTATTCAATATATTTCGTGCTAGTTGATGACTGGTGAAGAAACATTGGGCTAAAGACAGAGATCCTGTAATCTCCGACGCAAAGGCAAGGAATCTTGAAGAGGTGCAAAACCGTTGCCCCGATTTTTAATGTCAGAAATCTTGGTAGCATATCTCTGATCATCCGAATGTTATTAATGCCCATTGCATTAGGCAGTGCCCTTGTGCATCTTCGGATATGAACATCACTTGCAAAGACAATTCAAATTTTAAGTACCACCCGAACGGTAGGAACATAACCTGTTACAGAGGAGGTTTAGTTGTCCTTGTACGTACACAGATAGCTAAAACTAATGAGTTACTTCCGTGCAGTACTAGGTGACACAGTGAAATGAACTCTTATTTCACATGCAATAATTTTACTAAATTTAAATCAAATGTTCACCTAGTGAATTCCGTACTTACGGCATAATCTCAAGACCAGCAAGTCAAACTCGCGATCATTTAGAAACTATAAAAGTAAATGTAATCCTTTTTTTTTTAAATCGTATGAGTAAACCCATGTCTAACAACATGGTCTTATTCAAAATATAATCCACCATTGCAGATTTTTAGACCATACTGGCCAACTCTATTTCACTCCGAAGCTGCTAACTAAGGTCTATAATTATTGCTAGGCGCTTACTACAGCCACCTCGCAATTCACGCCGTCTTCCTGCTTGTCCGAAATGCAGTATACAGAACTGTGCATATGCATGTTGATGAATATAATGAACGTCGTGTCGTTCCACCTTGTACGCAGACTATGTAACTTGCAGCCTTGTCCTATGTCTTATCAGCAATGATAGACCTTTTTCGTATGCTACCACGACCTTGGATTCGATTGGTTTAGCACAGGTGAGGTGAACTGGAATTCAGTAGTACGTCTAAGAGGAGGGAGGCAATGCGTTGTAGTAGGGACCGAGGCCGGCAGACGATTCATTAGTAGCGTCGACGCATGATCCAAGTGACGAGTTTACTTTGATATCTTCGCACACTTGATTGTGCCTGCCGGTGAAGTTGAAGGAACGCCTGAAAGCTTGCAACGCGTGGTGCTATATTCTAACTCTGGCCCGAGTGTGAGTAAATTCACCGACACTTTTTGTCCATAATGCCACTGGTGACATAAATTTAACTCAAGGGTTCTTTCTATTTCTATTGAGTAAACTTTTAAAAATCTAGCTGTACTGTGAACATATAACCTGCCCTCTGCTATATATAAGAATTTTTCTTTAGGTATTTTTTGTCATGCATCTCCATTTATTCCGAATCTTACGTTGAAGAAATTCAGGCTACTTTTGCTAGCTCCGTAGTGTTGATTCCAGTGAAGATGTGAGCGCTCTTCATTTATGAGAGTAATTGGTTACCAAAATAAGTTGTAATTTTGGTTCTTGGACGAGAACAGAGTTTTTCCACGAAATTTTCGCATAATATGTTGACGTGTATTACCAACCCACCCTTTAATGAAACGTAGAAGAAACCTTTCCATGTATGTTCGTGAGCCTCAAGACACCTCTGTGTAAGGTTCTCTTCATGTCCTGAGCAACCTTGTAATGGGTCATGGAAATAATGTGTTAAACCAAATGTGAGTCTTCATTACTAAAAGTAGTATTTCATTTTAGAATCACTAGGTTTATGTCCTTCAGCAGTAGAATGTTTTTCTTTCTATTTAACACATGGGGGAGACTCGGCTAAAACCGCAATATTAAGACAAAATTGGAAGAATTTTGAGAATTATTATACAGTGGGACAACTGTTATGTTATATTTATTTAGTGCCTCAAAACAATATTATAAATGATTTATTCTTCTTCTTCTTACTTTTCAAACGTATGGGCTCGCGGGTGCGAACTTGCCGCTCATGTGGATTTGGCCCTTTTTTTTACGGCCGGATGCCTTTCTTGACGCCAACCGTAGATGGAGGGGTGTAGCCTGAGATGGGTGGTAGTGTAGTGCGTTGTCTGAATATGAAGAGGAAAGTATTGGGACAAACACAAATACCCAGTCCGCGAACCAGAAGAATTAATCAGACGCGATTAAAATTTTCGACCCGGCTGGGAATCGGCCTGGGACCCTCTGAACCGACGGACTCGGCGCTGATCATTCAGTCGGACAATATTTTAAATTACTGTTTCAATGAATTAATTTAATTGTAACACTTCGGCTGAATCCACAGTAGTCCAGGTAATTCCGCAGCACGATTCAGCTCCGTGAATTCGTTGCCAATAACATTGCGAATCATATACTTCTTCTTCTTCTTTCTGACCCTTTCCCAATTTATTGTGGCCGGCAATTGATTTGGCCCAGTTTAACAGCCGGATATCCTTCTCGACGTCAGCCCTATATCTATTGTGTGTTTCTTTGGTGGATGGTAACATAGTGCATGTCGATGAGGAATTGAGTCACATTTGGCCTAGTTTTACGTCCCGGTGCCCCTTCTGTTGCCAACCCTGTGTGAAGGGACGTATTCACTATTGTATATTTCTGTGGTGGTCGGTATTGTGATGTGTTGTCTTGTGAGGAGTGTGTTGGAAAAAAGAGAAACACCCAGTCCCCAAGACAGACCGTCAGAATTTACCATATAAAATTAGCATCGCTGAGACGGCCAGAAATCGAACCCGGAGCCCTCTGAACCGAAGGAAAGTATGCTGACCATTCAAGCAAGGAGCCGAAAATCACTGCAAAAATACTACTTCAAAATAATAATAAATATTGTACAAGTAGTCACTTTTAAGAATCCCAGCTTCCAACCACAATAAACAGGACAATGACGAATTGTCGGCTTATTGGTCAACGTAGTGCTCTTCGGTTCAGAGGGCTCCGGGTTCGATTCCCGGTCGGGTCGGAGATTTTAACCTTAAATGGTTAATTCCCTTGGCCCGGAAACTGGGTGTTTGTACCGTCCCCAATATCCCTGCAACTCACACGCCACATACAACGCTATCCTCCACTTTAATAACAGGCAGTATCCTATACACGGCAGATGCCGCCCACGCTCGTCGGAGGGTCTGCCTTACAAGGACTGCACTAAGCTAGAAATAGACACACGAAATTATATAGGCCTAATAGTACTGAATTGTTTTGATGCTGCCACAAAAGGGATCCACTGCACTGTTTACAACCTTTACCGTCAGAATACAATATATATATCAACTTTAAAGGACGTACAGGTAATAAGACGATCATACCTCTTCCTCACATTGGGGTAAAGTTAGATTTCAGTGACACCGAGCTCGATAGCTGCAGTCGCTAAAGTGCGGCCAGTATCCAATATTCGGGAGATAGTGGGTTCGAACCCCACTATCGGCAACCTTGAAGATTATTTGCCGTGGTTTCCCATTTTTACACCAGGCAAATGCTGGGGCTGTACCTTAATTAAGGCCACGGCGGCTTCCTTCCTACTCCCAGCCCTTTCCTGTCCCATCGTCGCCGTAAGATATATCTGTGTTGGTGCGACGTAAAACAAATTATTTAAAAAATCAGTGACTGCGGAATTAGCCGCGCCTGCCCTACGTTTTCGGCGTCATTGGAAGAGGAAAGGTAGTGACAGTGGCCTTAAATAACATTTAGAATGCCGATAACAAAATTGTTCATCACTATCAATGCACTTGTTCGCTATGGCTGGTTACGGCGGTGTTGTTAGGACGCAGACTTATCCGTGCCTTCCGTGACAGTTTTCCAGAAACGACAATATCCTTTTAGTGGCTCAGAGTGGCTGACAGTTAAGTATGTATTTGTTCGAGTAACACTGAACGGGTGGCCGCGTGGTTTCGGAAGATAGTGGGTTCGAATCCCACCGTCGGCAACCGTGAAGATGGTTTTCTGTGGTTTCCCTTTTTCGCACCAAGCAAATGCTGGGGGTGTACGGTAATTAAGGCCACGGCCGCTTCCTTCCCGCTCCTAACTCTTTCCTGTCCTATCTTCGCCGTAATACCTACTGTATGTGTCGATCGGTTCAATTGACTCAAAGCGTAACGAGGTACACTGGTGGGAAAACAATTCAGCTTAGAATCGTATATTTGTCTGGAAATACTAGACACTTAAAAGGTTAAAGTACAGTTCCGGCTTTTGCTTGGTGTGAAAATGAGGAAATAAGATCTGCCAACAGTGGGGCTCGAACCCACCTTTTCCGACTACCAGCCTACAGATACACGAGCCGTACCACGTAGCTAACTCGCTGGTTAGGGTAGTAGAATGTTTCTAGAATCCTAAGCTGTAACATTTCTAATAGATTCTATGAAAGGTCGTGAGACTGACGCAAGCATGACAGTGCTGAGAATTCACCTTCCTTACTATGAACATAGCTCGTTACATTCTAATCTGCTATGTAAACCATTTCTTTGAAATACAACCGGCAATGATTTTGTTTTTTGTGTGGTGATCGGTGAGATTGTACGTGTTGTAATAAATCAATAGGCGTACGTCCGTTTCCGTGGCTAAATGGTTAACGTGTTGACCTTTGGTCACAGGGATGTATGTGTCGTCATCATCATCATTTCATCCTCATCACGATGCACGGGTCGGCTACGGGCGTCAAATCAAAAGACGAGCCGAACTTGTCTTCGGACACTCCCGGCAGTAAAAGCCATGGCTTACAATGGCCAATGGTGTATTCTTTCATATCGGTGACGTTCCCTGGTCATATTCAGATTACTTCGTCATATCCTCATTCATTCCTTGTGGAATGCAGATGATCCAGAGGAGTCCCAACTCGTTTGGAAGAACACAAGATTAAGTAGAGTTGATCCGTTATTTGTTGTGTTGTCCGAAATGGATTCGAAGATAATCAAGTTCATAGTCTCCAAAATAACTTTCATTTTCCGTCGGTCACTCAGCCGAAATGCTATTACGAAAGTTACGTTACTCATTCAAAAAAATAAAAACTCCTTATTTCTTGGATATTGGATTTTCGAGAATATCCTCTTCTATTGGCAGCCTTCACTAAGTACTGTATGTCTTGTGTTCAGAGGGAAATTAGTTACGCGTTGACACTAGCCACTGAGAATGATTTTGTACTTTACTTTATCCTCTGATAAATTATTATTATTATTATTATTATTATTAATTACTTCGTGTTGGAACGAATGCAGTGTAAACATGACCGCGTCTTCAAGTGATAACTCTTCTTTCTTTCTCTGCAATCTGAAAAGTTCTCGTTTGGATTACTATCGGACCGGTACATGATTCGACGCTCGCTGCGTATGGTCTAGGTTACGGGATCGGATTTCGACAGTCTTGCTATAAATTTATTTTTAAAATTCACTAAAGTTTTTTCAGTAGAGTATTTAGTACGAATAAGTTTACGTTGATAATGAGCCATTGTTTACTGAACAGCTGAATGGTAATATAATCTGGATATTAAGTGTCCACACAGTCTTTGAGAAGCTAGGGATGACATGGTTGTCACCATGCATCCCTAGGCCTTTGCATTCTACGGCCAGCCGTCCAGCTAAGGCATTGCATTATTATTTTCGACAGAAGGCTCAGTCAACCAGGACTTCCTGGAAGATTGGGAGTTGATCTCTTGCTTGTATTGGGGGTCCAAGTCCTCGTTCTCCATGTTAGAAAGATAATGAACACCATACCTGAAAACAAACAAAAAGACAGGGTTACCGTTAAGGCGGGCAGACAAATAAATAAATAAATAAATAAATAAATAAATAAATAAATAAATAAATAAATACATGACGCTACAGCTCATTACGGCCTTCGACTGCCAAGATGATTGATGCCCAGTCAGATGGCCTGCAGATGGTCAGCGTAACGCCATGCTCACACGTATTCCGTGGCTTTCCTAACTGGGCCCGCTGCCTCTTGTATCATACAATTTCTCAGTTGGTCTCACGAGGCTTGGGGAACCCCGTTCCAACCCTTTACTTGCCAAGGAACTAACCCGGGTTCTCCACGCTACCGCTACACCACGAGGCTGTCACACTTAAGACAACTACTCTATTAGGGAAAGTTCCTGTCTTGATCTCGGGCATTTCTGCTTATGGGGGTGGTATTTAGTTAGTCTCAAATCTTCTATTTCCACTCAGGATTGTGTGTGTGTATGTATGTTCATTCCGTCAGCGATTCCGCTGGTGGGATCCTCAACAGCTCTGCCATCAGCTGTCATAGATGGCCTAGGCATCACTGAAGAGGCGTACTAGGGAAATGAGGAGTGAGGTAGTTTCCCGTTGATTTCCTCACCGAGCCCGACTTGCTATTACATATCAGTCTGCCAAACCCACTGAAATACATGCATCAACCGACCCTATGAGCAACATTTTCACACCATTCATAGCAGGGACTGGCTGCATAAGGAATGGCATTACTAGCATCGCTCATACCTCAATCACTTTCATATTGCCAAAGCCAAGGATAAGACAGAGACAGATCTATGAAAGTAACAAAATTGCTCTAGCCTATACCGGAAGACATAGTGCACTGTAAACACTAGGTCCTGCCAGCAAAGGCTTCAGGATTGTGTAGCGCACGGGAATTCTTCTACGTTCTAGAAGCCGACAGGGAATAGTCGCATTTAAACACCCTCCTCTGCCACGCACTTCAACAGAGATCTTGGGAACAAATGGACAACGAGTAATCGATTGTACCGTTGGCATCGGCTCACCAGACAGAACGCGGAATTGGTTTGCCATGAGATTTTTGTTACCATTTCACTTTTATCTCGGAAGTAATTTTTACTCGTACTTCTTATTATCACTCTGTTAGGAGTTATCAGACTACTTTGTCTCGGTGCAAATTAAGGACATTGAAAGTGTATACGGAATCTTTTCTTGCTGTTGATTTTACGCCGTGCCGGCCCAGGGAGGTTTTATGACGACGATGGGAGAGGACAGAGCTAGGACACAGAAGGAAGGGACCATGGCCTTAATTAAGGTACAGACCTCGCATATCCCTGGTGTGAATATGGGAAACCACGGAAAACCACCATCGAACCCACCATCTCCCGATTGCAAGCTAACAGCCACACTGTCCGAACCGCGCAGCCGCTCGCTAGATACGAAATCTGCCCTAAGTGCATGTATAAAAGAATAAGTGCGGGATTGAGATACCTGGTATTAATTGGCTGAGAGACCGTGAATGGAAAAGTTTGTTGATGTTTGATTCGTCCACACACTAGGATAAATTCTGCTAGAAGACGTCCTGAAAATTCCAGAGATTTCTAAAATATAACGTCGATATACAACAAATGAACTTTTTTTGCTACTTGTTTAATCTCGCACTAAACATGGAAGGTTTTTGGCGATGGAAGGGTGGGAAAGGGCTAGGATTGGGGAGGTAGCGGCCGTGGTCTTAATTAAGGTACAAGCCTGGTGTGAAAATGGGGAACCACGGACAATCATCTTCAGGCCTGCCGACGGAGAGATTCCAACCCACAATCTCCCGAATGCAAGCTCACAGCTGCGTGACCCTAACAGTGCGGCCAACTCGCTAGGTACGAAGTCTGCCCTAAGTGCATGTATAAAAGAATAGGTGCGGGATTGAGATACCTGGTATTCGTTGGTTGGGAGACCGTGAAAGTAGAAGTGTATTGATATTTGATTCGTCCACACATTATGATAAATTCTGCTAGAAGACGTCATGAAATTTCAAAAGATTCCTAAAATATAATGTCGATATACTAGAAATGCAACCCCGAGTAAAGGTACTGAAACTGTAGTTACGGCAGTGGTAGCTGTTTTATGGGGAGAAACAATGGTATTATTGACCTCTGTATATAGTTTGTCTCGGTAACGGACTGCAGGTATGCGAGCTGTACGAAGTGATCGATCAGATACGTTATCGAAGATAAAATTCTACCCAGCTTGTCCTCAAAAAGAGAGCAATGATGACATTGCAGTTTCTGCACTGTAATCAGCAAGCGGTAAGTAGTGCTTTTTGTTTATTTTGAAGGTGATATGCAACTGTCAAAGAAAATGTGGCTGTACTTGAACAGTGAAGATATTCCAAGTTCCACTTCGCATCCCGGTGCTGTAGCACTTGTAGATGCGCAGTAGAAGGTACTGTGAACTATGTGAACTACGGTATTTATGGAGGCATTCAATATCTGCTTCTCATGGAACAGCGGTAAAGAGCGCGTTTAATATTTGAAAGGTTGCGACTTCCATCCTTGTTGGAGTTTACATTTTTATTGTGTTTTTTTAAATTTGCTTTACATCGCACCGACACAGATACAGTAGGTCTTATGGCGAAATGGGACAGGAACAGGGGCGGTGCGTAATTAAGGACTGAAGGGGCTTAGCCCCACCAGATTTTCGGATATAAAGAGTTTAGAAATACACTCAACCCTCGATTAACCGGAATAATGTAGGGTTAAGGCTTCCCGGATAAGTAAAATCGCGGCTAATCCGCAAAAAGTTAAAAATAAAGCGTTCTGAAAGTACAGTCAAAATGATAATAAATGGTACTACTGTATTGTTTTTTATTAACTTATCCAATACGTTGCAGTAAAAGTAGCACTTAGCACAATTAATAAATGGAAAATTAAAGAGCACACCAGCTACAAATAACTTCAAGGTCGCGCCACCCCTGCTGCTATTACGATTCGGCAATATTATCCCGACCCTTTGTAATTCTGTATTACTGTAACTCGTAACACTCGTGCATTTTTAGTGTTTTTGATATCGCGGTTAAGCCGCAACGCGGTTGATCCGATTACGGTAAATCGAGAGTTGAGTGTAGTATATTATTTATATTTTAGATCATTAATTTAATGAGACCAAATTAATATTTGAGTGCCACTGTTCTGAAGTAATTAATGCTACGGGAAAATGAAAGTATGATTGTATTACGTGTTTTCTACGTTTATCCTGACACTGGTACTAATTCACTTTCAATCCTCACAGTGAGTATTGGTAACTGTTTTGAAGGTTAGTGACCCTTCGAGGGAGTGAAAGCTTCAATGCATTTTAAAATGTCAAGCTAGGGGTAGCTTTGACATGCCCGCAATAAAAGAGGAACACTATAGACGAAGCTGTAGCGGCGGGTGTTATGGCGATGTTATTGCAAACTCAATTTTATTCTTCTAAATTCATGTAACATTTCCTAGTGATCATTCACAGAGTGAAGCTTTGAACACGTTTCGAGTTTTAGTTGCAGTTGCGGAGTGGAGAGTGTAAGTTCTGGATAGTTTTTGTTCAACAGTGATTGATTGATTGATTGATTGATTGATTGATTGATTGATTGATTGATTGATTGATTGATTGATTGATTGATTGATTGATTGATTGATTGATTGATATGTAGCGTTTAAAATACTGAATAGTTTGCACCGCAGAAGAATCGACGAGCACATTTCCTTTATAAAGGAGGTAGGTCTAACTTGTAAAGTATTTTATTACTAGCATGCATTAGAATCAAGCATGCTTAACGGTACTGATACTGCCAATAAAAATGTAATGACAAAGTTTAATATGAAACAAAACAAAAACAAAACCTGCATTAATAATAATAATAATAATAATAATATCGCCGGGCTGAGTGGCTCAGACGGTTGAGGCGCTGGCCTTCTGACCCCAACTTGGCAGGTTCGATCCTGGCTCAGTCCGGTGGTATTTGAAGGTGCTTAAATACGTCAGCCTCGTGTCGGTAGATTTACTGGCACGTAAAAGAACTCTCGCGGGACTAAATTCCGGCACCTCGGCGTCTCCGAAGACCTTAAAATAGTAGTTAGTGGGACGTAAAGCAAATAACATAATAATAATAATAATAATAATAATAATAATAATAATAATAATAATAATAATAATAATACCCACATTAGCCCCACCTGCCATTTGAGCCACGAGCCGCTACTGGACAGGAAAGGGCTTGGAGTGGGAAGAAATGGACCGTGGAATGATGCGAAAATGGGAAACCAAGGAAAACCCTCTTCAGGGCTTACGGCAGTGATATTCCAACCCACTATCTTCCAAATGCAAGCTAACAGCTATGTGGCCAAACCGCGCAACCACTCGCTCGGTTTTTTTTCTTGTGTTATCGTTCTGTAGTGATACAAATAATATAAATGTTAGGTTTAGAACAAAACGCTGCATAATGTTAGAGTTAGTTTCTCCTTATATTATCATGTTATACTGTCCTGTAATGAAATAAAATTATGCATGCGGTTGTAGATACACAGTAAAAGCCATGAGAACTATGGTGTTTAAGAAGGAGTCCTTCGATATCTATTTCTCGTGGAACGGCTGTAAAGCGCTCCCTTAATTATTCGGAAGTCGCGAGTTCGACCCTTGTTTAAGTTATAATTTTCATTTCGTTATCGTTCCATACTAACATAAATAACATAAATGTTAGTTTTAGAACTGTACAAGTGCATAGTACTAGTGATAGTCTCTTCTTCTTACATTATTGCATTGGACAATCATGTAACGAAATAAAATGAAAAGGAGAGACGAATATTTGAACCTGAAACTGTGCCATCTAAATTCCGGCATTCATTCGGCTGAGCTATGTGTGATTCGCATCGTTCTAATGCAATGCAGCGTATTTGTGTAACCGCTGCAACTTTTTTTTGCTAGTTGCTTTACGTCGCACCGACACAGATAGGTCTTATGGCGACGATGGGACAGGAAAGGCCTGGGAATGGGAAGGAAGTGGCCGTGGCCTTAATTAAGGTACAGCCCCAGCATTTGCCTGCTGTGAAAATGGGAAACCACGGAAAACCATCTTCAGGGTTGCCGACAGTGGGGTTCGAACCCACTATCTCCCGTCCTCACCATGGAACAATTCTCGGCACCATGGAACCACGTACCAATCCCTCGAGGGTTGTTCTGGACGGCCTTTAAGTTCCAGATGTTCTGGAAGGTCTCGGAGTTCAAGTTACAGGGTTCGCTCACGTGGAATAATGGAGCAAGCACATGTATTCCCCTGGAATTGTAGGATGGACGAGTAAGGAGGTGTAATTTATAATAGATTTTCACTGTTCCCATGAAGGGATTAAAGATACGCTGATATTTCGTGTTGAATGTCAATGGAATCAGGCACAAGACACTTCTTTAAAGTGAACTGCAATTCTCTCTAACTTAAGACGAAAAATTAAAGAACTCAGACAAAACTTTTGCAGCCGAATGTTAATGGAATCAAATCCGCACACTTACTAATATCACTTGCATTTGTGAAATTAAGTACACACAAAAACAGAGGTAATTAGTGCTCTAAATGTTTGGAGAGCTGAGGACGCAAAAGCTCGTCGGGTCCTCGAGGATTTCAAGATCACTTTGATTCTATTTACAGCTATTGGGGGAGTTTATTCATTGAAATGAACACTGCTAGATGCCATAGGAATATTATTCATACTGAGTTAAACGACAGTCACTTCTACTGCGTATTAGAAGTAAAATACCTAACGTGTGAAATTAGTCCCGTTCACTCACAAGATTGTGTTTAAAGACGTGGAATAATATTGTTAACTCAATTAATGAATAGTGAAAGTCGGTTTCTTTCACACAATGTCCTGAGTTCACAAAAAATGTGAAACTATTTCACACAAAGACTAGCACTGTCAAGATAAGGGGGACGTCAATCAAATAATGATTATTTTAATTATCATATTTCGTTGCATAGACTTTAGAAATTATAATCCCAAAGTTTGGAATGTGAATTAAATCTCTAAGTCTATTAAATAACTTAAAGCTGTTGATGATGCACATAGGCCACGCCCACTTTTCACAACATGCAGTCGTACCAGCTCAAATCTTCCTGTATTTATTGCTATTTATCCTTGTGTATTAGCAGAACTCTCCAGAACGGCTCCATGGCTAAATGGTTAGCATGCTGGCCTTTAGTCACAGGGGTCCCGGGTTCGATTCCCAGCAGGGTCGGGAATTTTAACCATCATTGATTAAGTTTTCTGGCACGCGGGCTGGGTGTATATGTCGTCTTCATCCTCACTTCATCCTCATCATGACGCGCAGGTCACCTACGGGAATCAGATCAAAATACCTGCACTTGGCGAGCCGAACATGTCCTCGGACACTCCCGGCACTAAAAGACATACGCCATTTCATTTAAGCAGAATTCTGTACTGGAAGACATAATATAACTACAACGTGACTGGCAAAGTTCACGACGACTGTGTTCATGATTTTATTTTTTAATTTTTTAAAATTTGGCTTTCGGTCTTACGACAATTTGGGATCCGATTGGTCATTCTTGTTCTGTACTTAACATCTCTTTAACACATACTAAATGTACGTAATACGACCTAATAGGTTGAAAGTTGGTTTCGATTACAGTGCGGTCATGAAAATTCAATATCCATTGACTTGGCCCTCAGCGGGCGACTTAAACGCAGTCTACAGTGTGATGGCAGTAGTGCCAGACCTGTAGCTTAGATCCTTTCCAACAGAACAAAGATGGCATAGGCCACCATAGCTCAATTTGTAGAGCAACCGATGTGAAATCGGAAGGTTGTGGGTACGGGTCCAACTGGTGTCCGATTGGCCATTTTTGTTCTGTACTTAACATCTCTTCAACACGTACTAAATGTACGTAACACGACCTAATAGGTTGAAAGTCGGTTTCGACTACTTGAACATGTTATGAAATTTGATTAAGTTAAATACAGTATGCTCGTCAATCAAGCATAACGTTCCAAATTCAATCTGAATAACTGAGATATAAAACTGTGATTTGATCACTGAGATGAAAATGAACGTAATGAAATAAATTAATAAAGAAAGTTTCTATACGCTTACAAACTCTGTTCAAACTGAATAAGTAAAGAAGTATGAAAATATTTACATTAATATAAGAGGGTTTAATTAAATAATTATAATTAATAAAATGTCATGTTTACTCCGATAAACAAATAATTACTTGAGAGCTCTTTCATTAAGCGCATGAATATTGAAGAAATATTTCCTTTTGACGACAAGTCGGTAGTGCATTTGTGTTAGCAATAAACGGAATTGTCAACGTCTCCAGATCTGAATGAAAGGTTGTACAATAATTTAGCTTTGCTAACTTAACGCCCTTAAACTAAATAATACACGCATGCCTAACTAAAGTTCCATCAGTGGAGGAATATACAGTATTTACATTACATCGGCGTGCGATATAGAGTACAGCTCGTAACTCAAAAGCAAACGTAATTGAAAAGTTATTTAACACAACCTATCCCTATTCAGCAACAAACCTGTAAAGCACGATATTAACAACGACTATCGCCTATGAAATGCAAACACCTGAAAAACAGATAATTAATTGCACAACGTAGATTAGTGGTGAGAGCCAATCACTATCACCTGAGGCAACATGCAGGAGACCTGACTACATCTATTGTATATTGGATATGGTACATTACTCTGGAAAGCATGTCCAGCTGACTCGAATGAGATCACCTAACATGACCATAGTGTAACCTCACTAACGTCTCTCCTCGACATAACCTCAGCCATTAGATACGATATCTCCGTTCCATACATAACCCAAAAGAGAAACAAATTAACAGTTACTAACACTGAGGGTTCGCTTCCAACACCAAAACTTAATTTCCACGATCTATCGTAGCAATCACCAACACCGTTCCCAACACCAGCACTGAACTTCCAAGTCCTATGGTCGTGGTCACTGACGATGCTCCTAACACCATGCATGAGCTTCCCAGGCCTGTGGTCGTGGTAAAAGAATCACTTCCAAGATCTCATATGGTGGTAACTGATAATGTTCTAACACCAAAATAATGACTTCCAAGTCTTATCGCAATGATGAAATGAAATGGCGTATGGCTTTTAGTGCCGGGAGTGCCCGAGGACATGTTCGGGTCTTCAGGTGCAGGTCTTTTGAATTGACTCCCTTAGGCAACCTGCGCGTCGTGATGAGGATGAAATGATGATGAAGACGACACATACCTGTACACCCAGTCCCCGTGCTGGCGGAATTAACCAGTGATGGTTAAAATTCCCGACCCTGCCGGGAATACAACCCGGGACCCCTGTGACCAAAGGCCAGCACGCTAACCCTTTAGCCATGGAGCCGGACAACGCAATGATAAAAAAAAAATGATCTAACACCAAAAGAATGACTTCCAAGTCATATGGCAGCGACGAAGAATAACTTCCCAGTCTTATCGCGGTGATGAAAAGTAATGTTCCAATACCAACTCACTTTGACTACTACATTAACACAGAAGGTCCTAGCTTTCTACGAAACCTGTCTTATCGTTCCCCACAGACACTTTCGACTACACATGATAATCTCAACCAAAATACAGTACCATAACTTGACATGATGTTACTACAAACGACAAATTCTACTGTAACGTTTGAAATTAAATCATCCTTCCTACTATCCATTAGTTCTAAACTTGAGGCCTAAGTAATGCTACATTTGATATTCAGTACTCGAAATCGTGGGGCGACTCCAACCATATGGACTTTCGGTTATATAACACATCAAAGGTTGACATAGGCAACTTTTTTGTTATTTTTTCTTATGATGTAAGTTGAGTATTCAGCACGAAAGCAGGTTGGATTTTCAAAATTATGATTTTGATTATTCGAACCAGTTTTGTCTCCCGAATGCAGAGCTCAATTCTACAGTATATGCAAGTATATATAATGCCAGACTCAGTTATGGGTCCTGTAGCCACCAACGCACATTCCTAAGAGGAAAGTTTCTAGTCTTCTATTGTAGCAGTATTCCAGCACCCTCCCACCTACAGAGAAAGAAAAATGCTACTGTTATTACATCAACCCACCAAGGACTGAAGTTGGGAAGATGAAATCGAGTAGGGGTTTCTTCAAACTCACGCAGTTATGAAAAAAAGCCTAAGAGAAGGCAAGCGAAACGGCTGACGTCATCATATTTCCTCATCTTGCGGATTAGCCCCTGGCCCATCCTCCCCAATTTTACCCTACTGGCGTGAAACCATTTATTATTATTATTATTATTATTATTATTATTATTATTAATGTGTGCCTGGCCCCATGGCTAAATGATTAGCGTGCTGGCCTTTGGTCTAAGTGATCCTGGTTCAACTCCCGGCCCGGTTGGGGATTTTAACTTTAATTGGTTAATTCCGATGGCTAGAGATTAGCATTAGAATTCATCACAGGTAGGACCCCATCCTCACAGACGCACAGGTCGCCTGTGAAGCGTTAACTCGGAGGAGGCCACACGCCATTACTATTATTATTTAAAAAAGGTACCGTAGCTAAATTCAGCTCGTTTTTGTAGGCACCTCGGTTACTTTCAAAGAGTTCTATAAACTCCAGTTCGTCTCACTGGGTTGTAGTCTTATCTAAACGAGTGTTTAAGTGGATAACAGGATAACAGACTCGCTTGTCATCATGAGACTACTCTTCTACTCTCACAAACTATTTGTACCGAGCTTGATAGCTGCAGTCGCTTAAGTGGGGCCAGTATCTAGTATTCGGGAGATAGTAGGTTCGAACCCCACTGTCGGCAGCCCTGAAAATGGTTTTCCGTGGTTTCCCATTTTCACACCAGGCAAATGCTGGGGCTGTACCTTAATTAAGGCCACGGCCGCTTCCTTCCCACTCCTAGCCCTTTCCTGTCCCATCGTCGCCGTAAGACCTATCTGTGTTGGTGCGACGTAAAGCAACTTGCATTTGCAAACTATTTGTCAGTCTCTAGCCAGGTGTCATGTCAGGAAGATTGAACCCGACATGTTGATGATGTTACTGGTCTTTCCTACTGAATTCTCTTGAAATGTTTTTGGAGACGCCGCGGTACCGGAATTTTGTCCGATAGGAGTTATTTTCCGTGCCGGCAAATCTAACGACACGAGGCTGACGTATAGTCCATAAACATATTCGAATACTACTGGAATGAGCTAGGATCGAACCCGCTAACTTGAGCTCAGAAGGCCAGCGCTCTGCCCTGCCCGGCTTAGTCTCTCATAGTGCCGAGGGTTAGAAACATGCCGGTTGTCAAGGCCTGTCCCAAATTTCTGAACTATGAGTAATGAATTCCAGAAGGGAAACCGGAAATGCTCGAGAAAACCTTATACAGCACACTCCTCGAAATTGGAACCCGGGATGATGCGGTGAAAGGCTGACATATAACTGAGTCACGATAGGGTTATATCACATTCCTTACAAGAGCACGTTTTTCTGTCGAACAAGTAGACTACATGAGGCTGGTGACCAAAGAAGTTACAAGCTTCTAAAATGAACAACCACCTGTTCTTTACGAGGATATATGACCGAATGTTGCCACTTTTTCTAGTTTTCATCTAGTTATCTCATTTACATCACCAGTTGTTCTAAATCACTTTAGAATTTCCTACTGAAATGTTAATCTGTTAAGAATAATTACAAAAGTCTTGTGTTAAAATGTCAATGTAATCCAGGTGAATCGTGACAAACACAGAAATAAAATTTCCTCTGCGTTCTAGTAACATTTTAAAGTATTCATGTTTATTTTTAATGCAGTACCAGTGTGAATCAACATATCACAGTTCACAATAAGATACAACGAATTTTAATGCAAAGGACAAATTGAAATCCATGTACCCAGGAATATACTGGAAAAAAAGAAATCTGCAAAGCGAAAACCGCTTTTACTCAGGCTTGTATACTATCCGCTGCATTTTTTTAAATTGCCATTAACAGCTTAGAAGATATTCAAGTGACTAAGAACAGTTTAGGAATAGACGTGGATTGGACAACAATTACGGAAACAGTAAACCATAAATGCCACGATCATCATAATTCCCCTGAACATGACATGTACTTGTGCCAGTTAGGTGGCAAATAAAGCACGCCGCACGCACACACGCGGTAACACACGATCACTGCTCGTGTCTGTGGCAGTGGGAGCATTAATCGCAAGTCATTCAAGGCCAAACCTAGTTATGGCTGTGGTTAGTGTTATTAGCTGCCCTTCCCGGCGGTCCGGATTCGATTCCCGAGACTGCAAGAAATTTAAGAATGGCAGGAGTGCTGGTATGTGGTTGAAGTGGTACATGTAGCTCACCTCTATTGGGGGTGTACCTGAAAAGTGCTGCACCACCTCCGGATGAGGACACGAGTTTAGTTGTGTCCGGCTCCATGGCAAAATGGTTAGCGTGCTGCCCTTTGGTCCAGAGGGTCCCGGGTTGGATTCCCTGCCAAGTCAGGGATTTTAATCTCCATTGGTTTAATCTGATGGCTCGGGGGCTGGGTGCGTGTGCCGTTTTCACCATTAGAAGTCATTATAGGCAGGGTCCCATCCTAATGGACGCGCAGGTCACCTACACGGCGTCAACTCGAAAGACCTGCACGAGCCCTCTTCGGAGGCCACACTACATTATTATCGTGAAGATGAGTCGTCTACCTTTCTCTGCCGAGATAAGATTCTAAAGTTATAGCGAAGTCCATTCCAAACAGCCTAAGCATCATACATATAGAAACTAATGTACGACTAGGCAAGGTTTACATCCAGGTCGTTTCCTAAATTGAAGTAAATCATCTTCCCATTGTAAAAATAATTCGTACGTTTTCATGTTTGTTCTATATATTTTAATTTTCCACAACTCGGCTGAACAGCAGAATGTTAATTTCGAAACACTGTTTTCATTCATTAAGTGAATGAGGTGGTCAGGAATATAACAGATCGAATTAAACATGATAAAAATCCTTTTAGGGAAATCCATGTCAGGATCCAGCCAAGAAGTTGTGTTGTTCACCTGGTTATGTGTGAATATTGTATATGATACCATGATCCATCTGTGCTGTCTGTGTGTGCTGTATACTAGGTGAATCAGGTTCCAATACCAATGTCCTTTTAAGCAAACTGCAGTTTTTTATATACAGTACGTCCTGAACACACCTGTCCTTCCAGTACGCACAGCAGACAGAGTAAAACTGATATCTTTGTATTTACGGCCTACACAAAAATAGGGAGCACCGGGCGAGTTGGCCGTGCGCGTAGAGGCGCGCGGCTGTGAGCTTGCATCCGGGAGATAGTAGGTTCGAATCCCACTATCGGCAGCCCTGAAGATGGTTTTCCGTGGTTTCCCATTTTCACACCAGGCAAATGCTGGGGCTGTACCTTAATTAAGGCCACGGCCGCTTCCTTCCAACTCCTAGGCCTTTCCTATCCCATCGTCGCCATAAGACCTGTCTGTGTCGGTGCGATGTAAAGCCCCTAGCAAAAAATAAAAAAAAAAAAAATAGGGAGCTGTTATGCCGTAATATTACCAAACAATAGAAACCACTAGTGCGCTCTCTAAATTATCTGATATGTAAATGAAACGTCCGTGAAATACCAAGTGGACATTGCGACCGTGTTAAAACTATCACGTGTGTTGCAATCTACACGCAATGTGACGCGGCGTAGAGAAGCGCAGATGGTAAGAGGAAGCCGAACGCCGCGATGCGCCAGTCGTACATAAAATAAGTTGATGTCCGGGGCAGGGATATTCTGTTATGTTTCATTGATTTAGTGTTACCTTCTCTTAATGTACGGTACGTGAAATATCCTCTTTTATGCAAATTTTCAGTGAATGAAAATGTTTATGGCCTTAAGAAGGGCCTATATGTAAGATGGGTTGGACGAAGACAGGCTAGGTAGTGGGAGGAGGAACCAAACAGCATTAACAATGCAAACTACACTAACAATGGTTAGTTAAGTTAGTAAGTGCTCGAAGTGATGATCCGCTTGGTTCATGCACACATTCTAGAGCGCTGTAGGATAGCTAGTGTGATTGATCTGCAGGTTTCGGCGATGAGTTGTCGAAGGTGCTCAGGAATTGTTTGGCTCCTGGTTTTAAACTGTTTTTTTTTTAAATGCCCCCTCAGGAAGAAGTCTAATGGCATAAAATCCGGTGGTCCAAAAGTCAGGTCCTCCTCTTCCTACCAATTTTCCTAAATGTTTCTCCTTCAAATGGTTAAAGACGGCTGACGTCCAATGCGGTGGAGCTCCATCCTGTTAAAAACCACATATTTAAACGTTTTCCAAGGGCAGCAGAAGCGGGATTTCATGGCGTAGAAAGTGCCGGTAGCGTGCACCTGCTAAATGGCCCTCGATGAAATGCGGTCCAGTACGGCGATCACCCAAAATTCTACATCACACATTTACTCCCCAATGCACTTGATAAAGCCGCCTGTCTCACCCAGTGGGGGTTGTCAACACGCCAATGATTCATGTTGTGCCAGTTAACGGTACCATTATTGTGGAATCGCGATTCGTCCGAGAACAGGATTTTCGACAAGAATGCTGCATCATTTTCAACATTTCTTAACAGCCTCTGACGGAAATTCATTCGAGCCTCGAAATCGCGTTAGTGGAGCTTCTGGTTTAGCTATAGATGGTAGGGATGATGTACATATGTGTGTATGCAGTGTTCGTAGTACGGAAACGTGGCTGATATTCACCTGTTGTGCAATTGCCGTGCATTCATGTCTGGGTTATTGCGAGCTGTGTCCAGAACAGCCTCCTCATTCTCACCAGACGTTACAATGTTCTCTCGTACAAGTGGCGTCTTCTTAAGTACCCCTACTGTTCGCAAACGTCTTTCAATTGCAATTTGCTTTACGTCGCACCGACAGAGATAGGTCTTATGGCGACGATGGGACAGGAAAGGGCTAGGACTGGGAAGGAAGGGGCCGTGACTTTAATTAAGGTACAGCTCCAGCATTTGTCTGGTGTGAAAATGGGAAACCACGAAAAACCATCTTCAGGGCTGCCGACAGTGGTGTTCGAAACCACTATCTCCCGAATACTGGATACTGGCCGCACTTAAGCGACTGCAGCTATTGAGTTCGGTCAAACGTCTTTCATCACGGCGGAAAGTCTTTGCTGTTGGATGTCGCCTATCCGGACACCTTTCCTTTTATAGCCGTAGCGCCTACAACCGCACTTCTCTTGCTTTGCCATATATATTTCTACAATTTGCTTTACGTCGCACCGACACAGATAGGTCTTATGGCGACGGTGGGATAGGAAAGGTCTAGGAGTGGGAAGGAATCGGCCGTGGCCTTAATTAAGGCACAGCCCCAGAATTTGTCTGGTGTGAAAAAGGGAAACCACGGAAAACCATCTTCAGGGCTGCCGACAGTGGGGTTCGAACCCACTATCTCCCGGATGCAAGCTCACAGCTGCGCGCCCCTAACCGCACGGCCAACTCGCCTAGTGCCATATATAAAGAGCATATCAACGAATTCGTCCGTGGAACGTATGACGAATGACTGAAGTGACATCATTCCGATCATATAGGAGTGCAGTGTGCACAGCGCACAAAACAATAATAGCCGCGTATTACTGCTTGTGGGTGGCACACGCTGTGTTTAAGCATTGAAGCTTCATGTCGATGTTTTTTTTTCTACGATTTCGGACTCAAAACTATCAACACTACGTTCCGTTATTTAATTGGTAGGCTACCGTTTGCCCACATGCGTTAAGCCACAGCTGTGAGTGCGACTTGTATAAGAATGTTTTACAGAATGTTACTCCCCGCAGTTCGCTCTCTTCGTCACTGTATCGTAGTTTTGAGCGTTAGTTTCGCATTTTGCTGTACCTGGTAACGTGGCACAGCTTAACATAGTTGCACGTGCGTCGAACATATGATAAATGGTTGAAAGGATGTCATATTTTTCGAACAGCCTATAGTCACATGGCGGGAACGATAATAGTGTTCAGAATCGTTTGCAGGATGTGCTTGCAGTGCATTAGTACCATATGGGATGTTATAATAGCAGAGAAATATCGACCTCGCGACGATTTCGCACGCTTCCCTGGTGTACTGGTCAATGAAATAACTCGATAGTTGTTGAAATCCTCCCTGTTCCATTGCTTACAGATAGGTGCAACCACTGCTTTCGTCCAATCAGAAAGTATGCTAATCTTATTACTCTATGAAGCCATTTCATCCCTGCCTTCCCACTATATTTCATCACTTCAGGTCAAATTTTATCTGTTCCTTATGCTTTATGACAATGGAGTTCGTTTACCATCCTTTCCACTTCCTCAAGTGTGATTTTACCAACACCATTGTCCTCCTTCCCATGGCTCGCTTGTTCGCGACGTCAACAGAAATGTTTCCTTTTGCCCTGAGAAGATTTTCAAAAAAATATTCCTTCCACCTGTCCATTGATTCCCTGTGACCTACTAAGAGTTCACCCTGATTTGCCGAAAATACTTCCATTTCATATTTCCCTCCCTTTCTAAGATTATTTATGACTGACCAGAACGCTTTCCCTGCTGCTTGATCTAGCCTTTCCAGGTTATTACCGAAATCTTCCCATGGCTTCTTCTTGGATTCAACAGTTATTTGTTTCGCTCTGGTTCTTTCAACTACGTACAATTCCCTGTCTGCATCAGTCCCTGTTTGGAGCCATTTCTGATGTGCCTTCCTTTTACATTTACAAGTTGTCCTCACTTTCCATCATTCCACCCAGATGTTCGCATTTTCTTATCTTTACACAGAGTTATTCCTAGACATTCCCTTGCTGTTTCTACTACAGCATCCCTGTATGCCACCCATTCTCTCTCTACATCCTGAACCTGCTTTCTGCCTATTGTTTGGAACCTTTCACTAATCGTGTCCATGTACAGTCATAGGAAAAAGTATTCGTACACTTAATACTGAAACAAAAAATACTTTATTTAGTGCACTTATTGCCATGTACGTTTTATAACATAAATAGATTAGCTTTCTGTACACTATGTAAAGACATATACACCATAAAACATACAATTGATGGACGTCCCTGCCATTAATACATAAATAAATGAAAATACCTTGATTTCATACTCATAAAAAGTATTCGTACAGTCCGGTTTTACTTTCATTCCTCACTGATTTTAGTGCATATTTAGTATTTGTTGGCAATCCTTTTGATTTTACAATGGCCTCAAGCCGCCTAGGCATTGAATGAACTAGCTTGGGGGTGAAGGTGGGGTCAATCTTACCCCATTCTTCCAAGAGAGCTATTTTCAAAGCTGGATTTGATGAAATATTAATTGTGCCCAGTCTCTCTTTACGATAATCCCGCACATCTTCAATCGGATTCGTATTCGGGGATTGGTAGGTGGTGGTGGTGGGGGGGTGTTCCATATATGTGGGTGTGTTTTATAAAATCCACAGTCGTGTATCCAGGGCCGTATGGTTTGGATCATTATCCTGCATGACTACATAATCATCCATAAGTCCCATTTTTTCGGCACTAGATACTAGACGTTTCTTCAAAACTTCAGTACAATGTTTACGGTCCACCTTTCCATCTATGAATTCTAAGGAACCTACTTCAGCTGAGCTCATGCACCCCCAAACCATTAAACAACCTCCACCATGCTTCACTGAAGGAAGCGATTTTTTTTCTTCGAGTTCTGTGTTCTTTTTCCTCCGCCCCTTTTTGCAATGTTCTTGAAAAATAGTGAATTATTCTTTCATCCGTAAATATAACTAGATACCATAATTCTAGAGAAGCATGTTTGTAGTCCGTAGCATATTGTAGTCTTTTCTTCCCGTTTGCGGGGGTAATTAAAGGTTTTCGCCTGGCACTTCTACAATGATAGTCATTCGTATATAAAACATTTTGAATTGTGGAAGCACAGATATGAAGTTTTAAATCATTTCCTAGTTCAGACCTCAATTTTGCAGCACTGATTCTAGGATTTTTCTTAAGTTTCCTGAAGTTTAGTCTTTCAGTTCGTTCGTCTAGTGTGCATGGACGTCCACATCTACGTGCATTTTTGAAAGATTTTCTCTCACCATACCTGTCAATAATTCCCTGAATTGTAGATCTTGGTCTCTTCACAAATTTAGATATTTCCGAGAGAGATTTACAGGAATTATGAGCCCGAATTATAATCATTCTCCATTCTTGTGTTGTTTCTTTCATTTTGCGGCCCATTTTACTGATAGACTGTATCACTTGTTGTTTACAACGATTGAAGCACAACTGACTTGGTAAAAGACGTGACTTTTACTGATTACCTGCGTTGCAGGTGATGTCATCAAGGTTTTTGATCTGAAGATTTTCCACCTGTACGAATACTTTTTATGCATCTATATTTCGAAATTACTGGATGATATGCTTGTTAAAACAAATATTACCAAAGTACTATTGTTATTTCCGGTACATATTCATAGTCATGTTTCGTGAAATACCGAAATAGAGGAAAGTGGTGAAATTTCTAGCGGCCTATGGACAATGCGTCAATCACAAACGACAATATTGCTTAACGTTTAAGGTGTACGTATACTTTTTCCCATGACTGTATACTTCTGTCTTAATTTCCTCGTCCTGGTGTTTCTCTACCCGTATTCGCTTGCAGACACATTTCACTGTATCTATCCTAAGCCTAGTGATACTTAGATCACTGCAGATCAGATAGTGGTCTGTATCATCAAAAAATCTCCGCAATACCCGCGCATTCCTGACAGATTCCCATACTAGCTTAGAACTCAAGTGAACGCTTCCCATTCCTATTAGCTTCTATATCTTCCCCACATTTACCCATCACTTTTTTGTATCCTTCAGTTCTATTTAAACTCTCGCGTTGAAATAGCTAATTAGCACTATGATGTCCTTGCTGTTGACGCTGACTACGATATCAGCCTAACAGAAACTATGTTGCGTGGAATGGAATTTATGATTAACTTTCCTACCCCACGCTCTGGCCTTCCCTTTTTAACACTTGGTAAGAATACTTTGTAATCTCCTATCTCTTCCTCGTTATCTCCCCTTACCCGAATATCATTCACTCCTAGCACATCGATACGTATCCTCTTTGCTGACTCAGTTTGCTTTCATTCGTCCATAAGGCACACTAATGTTGATAGCTTCCCATCGAGTTCCATTTTGTTCGCCAAGGAGTCCTTCGCCTGTCAAATGGAAGTCGGACTCCGTAACTCATTTATACCTTGCCATCGAATTTCACTTCGTTCGCCAAGTTGTTTCCAAGGAGACCCTCGCCTGTCAGATGGAAGTGGGACTACTGTTACTCCTAGTCTCCCAGACTCCGAGTCTTCCTTAAAATGTTCTGAATTTGGTAAATTCTGTGTAGCAGGGTGCTACCCTACTTACACATAGTGCCAGTGAGGATCTCTCCTCTAACGTGTTAGGGACTACGGCGGATTGTGTAGTCCTAATCGCCTGAGCACAACGAGGGCCATGGTTCAGAATATGTCCGAGATGCCCACTCCTATTCCATAACAACTGGTATCCCGACTCTCAGGACCATTTACTTGGCCACTCAGCTATTGCCCATGATTCACGAACTAGGACGTGACTACACTAACCCACACCACGAACCATTGAAGACGCAACATCAATTTAAATTTCAAACGACACGTCCCACTCCAAGACCTGAGCTGCTGGGACCTTGAGTAGTAAGGTGACCAGTTTCTTTCCGTCCCACCAGGTACCACCACAGGAGGCAGTTCCGAAGTGTTCGCACGTGGCTGGTAAACCCCACACACGTGGCAGATCAACTCGGTCCGCAGCTTATTACTAAGTTATAGACTAGGAATATAGATTCTAGGCCATTTAATTAACCTCAGTAAAGCGTTGTGTATCTACCAACCACCACAGAAACCCGCAATAGTGATTACATCCTTTCATATAGGGTGGGCGTCAGGAAGGGCGTCCGGCCGTAAAACAGGGCCAAATCCACATGAGCTACACAGTTCGCACCTGCGACCCAACAGATGTTCGAAAAGCGGTAGAATAAGAAATAGAGGTAAGTCGTTGAGTATCAAGGTTTTGCTGCCAGCTGTCAAGCTAGATAACCTGACAACAGATATTAAACGTTGTTTGGGATCTGTTCTCTAGCTGTGGAAAGTGATCTGTACTCATAGCAAGCTAAGCAGATAAGCAGTAGACGAATCCAGTTACGAATTCAACTCACCCAGATGAAATGTCTTTTAAGAAAAGAAGTGCAAATAATTTCTCTGGAAAAAGCTTTTTATATCGACAATGATGTGATTGTGGCAATAGTAAATCTGAGAGAAAACCTGTATCATATCCTCTGACCTGTAATTAATGACAAGTATGAACGGAGGTAAATTATTTTAGTGGTTCTAAAAGCAAGCTTACGCTATCAGTACTATCAATACCAACAGCCAACCGCAGGGGCAATTTATCAATAACAAAAACAAGCTTAGGAATAGAATGCAAATGCAACTTCTTCATACCACCGCCTTACAGTAGTTTCACATTTGGAATGGAGTTGCAAATGAAAAGTTATAAATATAGATAGTGCAGAACGAGCCTCCGTGGCTCAGACGGTAGCGCGTCGGCCTCTCATCGCTGGATACCGTGGTTCAAATCCCAGTCATTCCATGTGAGATTTGTGCTGGACAAAGCAGAGGTGGGACAGGTTATTCTTCGGGTACTCCGGTTTTCCCTGTCATCTTTCATTCCTGCAACACTCTCCATTCTCATTTAATAGCATCTATCAGTCATTACTGTCATTAGTAAATCACTTTGGGAGTGGCGACCCCATCGTACTAATAGCCTATATACGGTACATTCATTACATCCCTGACCCGTTCGATGACTGGAAAACAGGTTGTAGGTTTTTATGTTCATAGATAGCGCAGAAGGATATTTTGCAGCATACAGTCAGGGAAATAAATATTTATACACTACAGCGTAGTAAAGTAAATTTGCTTTTTGCCTCTATGAAAATAACAATATTCACTTGATTTGTAACATATACATTTTTCATTCACAAGTTTAGTTACGCAGATATAAAAACAAGCATTTACAAAACATAATACTGCAACCCCAGTCTCATCCATGGCTGTGACAATATGGAAGCTGCTGGGGTATGGGTGGTGCTGAGTAATGACATTCAGAGCACGACTAGTGCATCTGAGTGTTATGAAAGGTGTTGCTCATAGGGTCGGTCGTGCTGCAATAGCACTTTCTGACTCAGTGAGGAAAGCAATGGCAAATTACCTCACTCCTCGTCTTGCCTAGTACGCCTCATTTTGGTGCTGCGATTGGTTTTTACGGTTTACTTTTAACCGCATAACCTTTGGTGGTGCTATTTGAGGATCCAACCAGCCTCTGGGCTGATGACCTAACAGACAGAATATTGAAACATACTGCCAAGTTCTCTTTTACACCGCGAAATAAGTATTCATACACTGACTGAAAATAAGACTTATAACAAAGCCACAACTGGTTTATCCCTCTCAACTTCTTTGGCATGGAATGGGCCAGTTTTCTTTCAGCCTCTGACGTCAAACTTTGCCATTCCCGTAACAAACATTCAAAGCTGTCTTGCTACGAACTTCATGCTTTCCCAACTTGCTTCAAGTTCTATTCACAGGTGCTCGATTGGGTTAAGGTTCGGACTCTGAACTGGCATTCTGAGAGTGTGAGGAGTGTGGTACAGCAACCACGGAAGTACAATGTCCGATGTAACTTTTGGTCATTGTCTTGTTGAAAGTAATAAGTTCTCTGAAGACCAAAGGCATCGACATTAACATTCTGTTGTAAGTTATCTTTGAATATATTCATATATACCAAGATGTCCATGTTACCTTCAATAAATACAAGTTTCCCAACACCGGAGGTTGCCATACTCTCCCATACCATGCTCCACCACCTCCATGCGTCACCGTGGCTTGAAGGTTTTGATGGTCTAGTACTATATTCGGTCTCCTCCAGACAAATATCCTACCATCAATGTGGAAGATATTAAATTTACTTTCATCCGTAAATAACACCGTATCCCCCAAATCAGGTGTCTTGGATACAGAGTGTTTCTTGTTCTCTTTATTAAGTGGGATTTTCGTCTAGGTACTCTGGTTCTGTACCTCTCGACGGTTGAGAATGGTACGGATTGCCCTTGGAGTGATTCCTTTCCGAACTGGTCACGCATATGTGCAGATGGTGCAAACTCTGCCAATTTAGGGAATTTTTGTATCAGTTTTAGAAGAAATCTAGTCTGTCTTGTCATAAGCTTTTCTTTCACCGTTGATTACTTTCTTTCCTTATAACACTTAATGATGAGTTGCACATTCGCTCGACTTCTTCAGATTATTCTCGCAATTTCAGAATATGATTTGTGTTGAAGATATTGGGAGACGACAATGGTTCTTTCTTCCACGGTCGTTTTCTTCCCTTTGTGGCCCATTCTGCTGTTCCAAAGTACGCACGTCTTCCCAGCTGATACTTCACGGTACACCACACGCCTACACAAATATTCCTTGGACTACGGGGTTGGATAAGCTATTTCTTGTTTACAACTAGTTTGGTGTATGAATACTTCGTTCTGTTTTTATGATTTGCTTTACCTCGCAACGATACAGATAGGTCTTGTGGCGACGATGGGATAGGAAAGGGAGCAGCAGTGGCCTTAATTAGCGTACAGCCCCAGCATTTGCTTGGTGTGAAAATAGGAAACCACGGAATACCATCTTCAGCGCTGCCGACGGCGAGGATCGAACCCACTATCTCCCGGATGCAAGCTCACAGCCGCGCGCCCCTAACCACATGGCCAACTCGTCCGGTATTTTGTTCTCTGTTGAATGTTGTGCGAATGACATCTTTTATTTTCATAGAACATTTCCATGGGGTTCGGACCTACTATCTCCCGAATACTGGATACTGGCCGCACTTATTTCTGGGGATATAGTAAAGAAAATGGGTTGGGATATAGTACCATATATGTAATTATTTCATTACTGTTTGCACGAAGGAGCTTTGCCAAATTAATGGAGAGTTACTATAGTAGTCCCTGTGTATAACGGAAATGGTGATAGACATAACGGCGAAAATTACAGGGCAGTCAGTATGGCGCGTGTTGCATGTAAGCTTTGGGAAAGCATTCTTTGTAATTAAATTAGACATGTTTTCGATATTGATATTGATATTACCTATCAGCTGTCCGACTCGTTGGCTGAACGGTCAGCGTACTGGCCTTCGGTTCAGAGGGTCCCGGGTTTGATTCCCGACCGGGTCGGAGATTTTAATCTTCATTGGTTAATTCCAATGGCCCGGGGGCTGGGTGTTTGTGCTGTCCCCAACATCCCTGCAACTCACACACCACACATAACACTGTCATCCACCACAATAACACGCAGTTCCCTACACATGGCAGATGCTGCCCACCTTCATCGGAGGGTCTGCCTTACAAGGGCTGCACTCGGCTAGAAATAGCCACATGAATTATTATTATTACCTATCAGCTTGGGTGTAGTTTTTAATTTACTATTGAAAACACGCACTTTGGTTTGCAGCGCGTACTGTGTGAATACTTTTTCTCATACTGTACTTCGTGAGCGGTGAAAAGGCTAATTTCAGGTTTTGATCTTTAACCGCCCAATGACTTAATATACGGTACCATGCACAGAGCAGTTTTGTTGTAAAGGGATATTTATGCCGTTGTACTTCGCACCGACACAGATAGGTCTTATGGCGACGATGGGACAGGAAAGGGCTAGGAGTGGGAAGGAAGCGGCCGTGGCCTTAATTAAGGTACAGCCCCAGCATTTGCCTGGTGTGAAAATGGGAAACCACGGAAAACCATTTTCAGGGCTGCCGACAGTGGGGTTCGGACCTACTATCTCCCGAATACTGGATACTGGCCGCACTTATTTCTGGGGATATAATAAAGAAAATGGGTTGGGATATAGTACCATATATGAAGTAATTATTTCATTACTGTTTGCACGAAGGAGCTTTGCCAAATTAATGGAGAGTTGCTATAGTAGTCCCTGTGTATAACGGAAATGGTGATAGATATAACGGTGAAAATTACAGGGCAGTCAGTATGGCCAGTACCTACTAATACTAGTATTAGTAGGTACTGGTATGGCGCGTGTTGCATGTAAGCTTTGGGAAAGCATTCTTTGTAATTAAATTAGACGTGTTTTCGATATTGATAACTGGTTTGATAGAAGGCAGGAAGCTCAACTTGTAGGATTCCAGCAAGATATAGCAGATATCTTGGATTCAGGAGGTCAGATGGACTGTATCGCGATTGAGTAAGGCATTTGTTAGGGTAAATCATGGGAGAATACTGGCAAAAAAGAGTGCAATTGGACTAGACAAAGGAGTGACTGAATGGCTGGCTATGTTTCTAGAAAACATAACTCAGAGAATTAGAGTAGGTGAAAAAGGTTTATCTGATCCTATAATCATTAAGGGGGAATTCTTCAAGGCAGTGTTATTGGATCTTCATGTTTTCTTATACATATAAATAATATAAGAAGTGGAATCAGAGATAAGGCTTTCTTACAGATGATGTTATTCTATATAAAGTAATAAATAAGTTACAAGATTGTGAGCAACTCAAAAAGATCTGGACGATGTTGTGAGATGGACGGCAGGCAATAGTATGATGATAAACGGGGTTAAAAGTCGGGTTGTGAGTTTCAGTAATAGGAAAATTTCTCTCAGGTTTAATTACTGCTTTGATGAGGTGAATGCTGATTGTGCGGATCACTGTAAGTAGCTCACCTAGGTGTAAAAATAAGAGAAGATCTTCATTGGGGTAATCACATAAATGGGATTATAAATAAAGGGTACAGATCTCTGCACATGGTTATGAGGGTATTTAGGGGTTGTAGTAAGGATGTAAAGGAGAGGGCATATAAGCCTCTGGTAAGACCCCAACTAGAGTATGGTTCTTGTGTATGGGACAATCATCAGGATTATTTGATTGAAGAACTGGAAAAGATCCAAAGAAAAGCAGCACGATTTCTTCTGTGGGATTGCCGACAAAAGAGTTAGCATTACAAAAATGTAGCAAAGTTTGGGCTCGGATTTTTTGAGATTAAGTATATGAGCTGCTCGATTAAGCGGCATGTTCCGAGTGGAGAGATGGCGTACAATGACATTAGTAAACGAATAAGTTTCAGTGGTGTTTTTAAAAGTAGGAAAGATCTCAGTATGGAGATAGAGTTTGAATTCAAGAGGACAAATTGGGGCAAATGTTCGTTTATAGGAAGGAAAAGACTTGGTAAAAAACTGGTAGGGAATGTGCCACCTGGGTGACTGCCCTAAATGAAGGTCAGTGGTGATTGATTGACTGATTGATTGATTGATTGATTGATTGATTGATTGATTGATTGATTGATTGATTGATTGATTGATTGATTGATTGATTGATTGAAATGTAAAACAGCAATCACCATCATCACTCATTATGTTAGATTACCTCGCCAGTCGGTTCGTGTGTGTGCGTGTGTGAGAGAAAGGGAGAGAGATAAAAAGAGAGACAAATCTTGTTAAACTGATACTGTATCTCAGCCTCAGAATTTGTACGTAGTTACGTTTATCCAGAGAACATTGTAGGAAGATATGTTCGGTAGTTTAGAGAAATGAGAGTTTAACTCGTCGCTGTAGATCGGGTTTATGGAGGGAGTCCACTATAGCCGAGCCCGGTTGACACTGTCCACGAAATTCGTGCAGCTAAAGCGAGCTACAAACTATCTCGACTGTTTTGAAAGAAGAAAGAGACAGGCTTGTGATTCCGGCTTCCTGATACTCTCTGACAATCAGAGACTGTATCGTCTCACATTTATCGAAGGGTTCTTGGCACGTGACAGATCAGATGTAATCTCTTCCGATGAGTGTGATGGACCGTCGCACGTCTTTACACCTCAGGATACGCGACATACTTCGCGTGCCTACCCAATGGTTGCGGTCTGAATGACGGCAGTCTGCAGAAAGCTCTTTGGTCACTTTGGTGCGGGTGTGTTTATCCCGATACAGTGTCTTGTTTCCTGTAGGTCCGATCTCCCATAACATGTTCCAGTTAGCTCACGAATAATTCACGAGGTGGGTCAAAGTAGAGTTTATTGATTGAAATGTTTGGTGGGAAACTAACAAGACAATGGCCGGATAGTGGCCTAACCGGCAGTCAGTGACAAAGGTTGATCTTTGAGGTCATAATGAAATATCAAGTAGTAAACGCTACGCCTCTCCGCAGCGTATGTGGAGGACGAAAGCTACCGTCACACCAGGGGTACACAAATACACTATCAATGTGTAATTAAATAACAAAATGAACGATCAATATCCTAAAGTGCAACATTCAAAGTAAAAATATAAATTAATGCTCTGAAATGAAACTCAGAACACGTCTCCATTATCCACTCGGCTAAAACAGACCACAAAGAAAGTCTTACATCTGAAAGCAGTCATTTTCTAATACCATATGCATAATCGTATTTGCCTTAAAACAAAAACCACCCGTTAATTACACACCTCAAAGAAAGTTTTGCACCACCTTGAGTTCCGGGTTTCTAGGTTGCTATTAACCCCAGGAAATGTATGGGATGCAAATACACATTTTATGTCAAGCATAGCACGATTGGTGTAAAGAAAAAGTAACGACCGGCTCAACTCAAAGAGTATTCTTCGGCAACGTGCATTCGCCTATCGAACATGGAAATCTGATTCTGCCTCACAGAGTAGTGTTACTTCAATGTGTGTACTGGCCGTGCAGTTAGGAGAGCGCGGCTGTGAGCTTGCATCCGGGAGGTAGTGGGTTCGAATCCCACTGTCGGCAGCCCTGAAGATGGTTTTCGGTGGTTTCCCATTTTCACACCAGCCAAATGCTGGGGCTGTACCTTAATTAAGGCCACGGCCGCTTCCTTCCAACTCCTAGGCCATTCCTATCCCATCACCGCCATAAGACCTATCTGTGTCGGTGCGACGTAAAGCAACTCACAATCCGTGTAGTGAAGCCTGATCGGACTTGTCGTGGCATCTTGTCTACAAGGCTCGATCCTGTCCCACACTTAGACAGCAGCCCTCCGCAGGTCGGTCAGAGACCGAGCTCGATAGCTGCAGTCGCTTAAGTGCGGCCAGTATCCAGTAATCGGGAGATAGTGGTTTCGAACCCCACTGTCCCAGCCCTGAAGATGATTTTCCGTGGTTTCACATTTTCACACCTGGCAAATGCTGGGGCTGTACCTTAATTAAGGCCACGGCCGCTTCCTTCCCATTCCTAGGCCTTTCGTATCCCATCGTTGCCATAAGACATATCTGTGTCGGTGCGACGTAAAGCAAAAGCAAAAAAAAAAAAAAAATGTCGGTCAGAATGAGAGGTGGATTCGTTCGTTGTCACACTGCCTGTTTCAGCATATCCCAGGCATGTTCATGGCCGGAGATACCGCAGGCTCGTCCATCCGATGGATGTGGGCCTCCCTGAGGAAGAGGTCCCCAACATTGGAGCGATGCGGGCGCGTGTTGTCATCTTGC
This sequence comes from Anabrus simplex, assembly GCF_040414725.1. Classification (NCBI taxonomy): domain Eukaryota; kingdom Metazoa; phylum Arthropoda; class Insecta; order Orthoptera; family Tettigoniidae; genus Anabrus; species Anabrus simplex. Next base: position 977,346,330 of record NC_090266.1, read on the forward strand.
AGAACGAATCTGTCGCTGAAGCTTTTTCGGTATGGTTGAATAATGGGCCCGAGGATTCTGTTCCGGTATTGTGTGCCAGTCATATTGCCCTCTACGAGAATGAGTGGCGTCCGCCGTCCATACCTAATACCACCTCAAAATATGACGTTAGTAGGTTCTGAGGGCTCCGGCTATCGCCTCCGCCTCACGCGCCTGGAGAGGCCCTCACTTCACGGAATGTACTGACTAAGAGTGCGTGCTTAATGTAACATGGCGTCACTCGGCAGGAGATTTGAAAAGTAGGGCGGCTACCTACGTGTGCAGGCCTAACCTCACAGACCTGGGTTTGACCCCAGGCTTAACCTTACAAGGGTGTTAACTTTACAGACTCAAGTTTGATGCCCGAAAGTGTAAGCTTAACCTAACAGCCAACGTCATCATGGTCAAGAGTGCAAGCTTAACCCAACAGGCACGAACTCGACTCCAGGCTTAACCTCACAGAGGTGTTAACTTTACAGACTTAAGTTCGATGCCCAAGATTGCAATCATAACATTACAACCTTAACCTAACTAGACAAGGTGGTGTCTATACATTGTTTTTATGAAACGTGGCCCAAGGCTACCTCAGGGCCTTGGAGCTGAACTCGGAATCCTGAACAAGATGTCGCAGTACTTGTTTGTATGGGACTAGGGAGGCCTAATACGTATATGTTGCTTGTATAAGAATACATTTGGAGGGCTACCTCAGTGTCTCGGAGCTGAGCTTGGAATTCTGAACAAGATGGCAGTTAAACATTGTTTTAATGGGACAAGCTAAGTTCCATGACTTATCTTAACGCTCCTTCTAACCTTGCCCTGCATGGCGAAGTCAACGTTTCAAAGCCTGATGCTGCATCGGCAGATGACGCATACGTTTTTACATCCCGGAGTCGGAGTCAGCGTGCATTCCTCTTACACAGAGCGAGTTAGCTACATGTTTTTGTTAGGTCCTATGGCCGTGAACATGCACTCAAAGTGATAGTAAGTTCGAACCACTGCTCTGATGATTGCTTTATGTGGATTCTCATTTTCATACCAAGCGGATCAATATATCTACGTTGCTGTAGTGTGAAACTACACCTCCCCATAGACTTGTAGCGTATGTTCTTCTCATCCTCATGGACTTAGATTAGTAGCATATGACCTCCTCGTCATAAAATAACTTAGCATTTATTTCTGTTAAAACGCTGAGTAAACCTCGTTGAGTATATCTCTGACCTCTTAACAGACTCGAGCCCTGTATCTTTGAGTTACGAAAGAGTGATTTGAATCCCCAAAACCACCATTTCAGCATGAACAAAAATCATTTATAGTCTACGTGTTAGCGTCTTATTCCTAACATTTGCATTCCGAGTTTTATTTCATTCTGTTCAAAAACGTTCTGACAACTAGACAAAAGTCTAAATTCACGATTATCTCTGGCTTGTGCGAAAAATCACGTTAAGACAAAAATGATTAGAAATTGTGTTTTCTACAACATTCGTTATGTAGAATTCTTCGACAGAACAGGTAGTAACGCGATTAAACGAGAATGAAATATTAGTCATTCCCCTTACACTACCATTTCAACCAGCATGGACAAAATTATTTATGGCCTATGATACAGCGCCTTATTCCTAACCTTTACAACATTCAGTTCAACCATTTTCTCGCAACTCAGCTAAAGTCTAACTTCATGATTATCTCTGTTGGGCTGATGACCATTCAGGTTTCAAGACTCAAAAGGCTTCCGATCTGACGCCTGAGCTACTCAGCCTGTTAGGCTGATGACCATGCAGTTTTAAGACTCAAAATCTAGCGCTCTGCCGCGTTAGCTGAGAAATCGTTTTAAGGTAGGGAAGGTAATTTTGTGTGCTAATGCCTGGATTCAATTCTAAACCTTGATATAGAGTAACGCCGTTGATAGTGTTTCATCCGTCGGATAAGAGTGCTAAGTCTTAAGAAGACCCTTTTCTTTTCCAGCTATCATAGCCCTCAAACATTATTCACAATGACTAAATTATTGCATCTCAACGTCGCTACTAAGAATCGACACAGAGCTAAATGAACACTTCCGGGCTAAATGTGAAAACACTCAGCTTTGTATTTCTTGTCTCAAGAAATTCTTCGAAGTAATGAGCTTGCTCGTAGAGTCAATGTTTTTCTGAGAAGACAACCTAGCGCTTTACCGTCCGAGCTACTCATCCAAATTAGTCTACACCACTTCTCTAACTCTTAGATCAGCTCTTTCAGCTGATAACAATGTAGTTTTCAGGATTCAAAAGGCTAGCGCTCTGACGTCTGAGCTACTCAGACTATTAGACTGATTACATGCAGTTTTTCAAGACTCAAAAGGATAACGCTTTGCTGCCTGAGCTACTCAGACTATTAGACTAATTACCATGCAGTTTTTAAAGACTCGAAAGGCTAGCGCTCTGGCGTCTGAGCTACTCTGAATATTGGGCTGATGACCGTGCAGTTTTCAAGACTGAAAAAGCTAACTTTTTACCGCCTGAGGTGAGAAAAGTCCCGGGTTCTATCCCAAGTCGGGAGGCGACTTTTAATTTATAATTTCTTAAGGAAAATGATCAGCACCGGACCTCACTAACCAAACTAGCGCTATACCTCCTAAGCCACTCAACACAGCAGAAGAAATGAAATGAAATGGCGTATGGCTTTTAGTGCCGGGAGTGTCCAAGGACATGTTCGGCTCGCCAGGTGCAGGTCTTTTGACTTGACTCCCGTAGGCGACCTGCGCGTCGTGATGAGGATGAAATGATGATTAAGACGACACATACACCCAGCCCCCGTGCCAGAGAAATTAACCATTGATGGTTAAAATTCCCGACCCTGCCGGGAATCGAACCCAGGACCCCTGTGGCCAAAGGCCAGCTCGCTAACCATTTATCCATGGAGCCGGACCAGCAGAAGAAAAAAGTTTATACGTCAAAAATCCACAGCTTCCCACTAGAGTTATAGCGCGAACTACTTTTTCAAACACAAAGTTTTAATCTCTAAGTGATGTAATCGATACGGTAGCCGAATTAGAAGTCTCTAGGGTTCAAATCTATAAGCTCCAAAAGTTAAAATTAGAAATTGAGTTTTGCAGACACTACTGATGACCGTGTAGTTTTCAAAAGGCTTCCACAGCTAGACTGTTTTCAAACACGTAAGATGGATGTTTGTACAGCATTCAGTATTAGATAACATCGTAAGTAAGAGCTCTGGGCTAAACACAAAACAATAACTTTATATTTGTACAAATTTAGCAAATTTTTGTGTGTGTGGTACATTTAGTTCCACAAATATTGGTGTTTAGTGTTTGTAGTAATCTGCGATTAGTAGTATTTATTTACAATTTTTACTCTCAGTATTCCGTAGGCGTTCGCCAGATTACAACCTGTAATTTAGGACTGCGTGAAAGAAGAAATATCTGTTTATTTTTAATGTTATTAAAATATCAGTAGATTTGTTGATAAAATACTTACAAAGACGGGATATTAAAAAGAGTCGTAACTTCGGCAGCGGTTATAGTCTGTTCGTGCAGGCATTTGACTGGGTATTTCAAATAGCAGTTCAAAGGTAATAACTTCTTTAAATAACGCGATACTGGTGTAAATTTTGTTTTAAAAAATGATTTCAACAGAATATAAAGTATTTAACTGGCGAAATATTTAACAGTCGTATTTTTATTGATTATTGTCACTCTTTGTATTCAAATATTGGCATTGTTGGCTACAGTCGTGAACAAAGGGTGTAGTGTATCAAGAAAATATAAATAAAAATCAGCCGATTCTTATATTCCGATCATTTGTAGTTCTGAGTAGGCAGTTAAAGCATCCGTAATTTATATTTCACACCCTCGATCTTTCAGTATTTATGAGCGGTTAGCTAATAATCAAGTTCCTACATCCCATTAATTGCAATTCAAGTCCCTGGCGTAGTTTGGACAGAAATACTTTTGAGAAATTAGTGTAAACAACCTCATATTTTTCATCATTTAAGGACACTTTCATTCTCCGTCCCGCGGAGTAGGGAAAATAATAGTATTCCACCATATGTAACAATCACATAACCACATTTCAGTTGAGAATTGTAGTGTAGGTACGGTATTTTAGATAGTATCTTGCCTGTTATATTTGTGCGTATTTTTGTGCAAACGGCAGGTTTCATTTCTATTACAGCATAGTAGGAAAAAGTAGCACTAATATTAATCTGTCTACGTGTTTAACTTTCTTGGTAATCCTTGAGTACCGGTAGTTCTTGCGAATATCTAACTTTAGGTCTACTTGGAATGTTCATTTCTATTTGTGCTTAGTAATAACCTATTGTAATTAGGATACGTCTGAACGTTGTTTAAAAATTATTTTGGTGTATTATAGTAACTTATTAGAGTGCTTATTCTATTATTTTGAGTAGTCTTGCGAATTTCGAACTTCAATTGTAATTTCCTTTTCTGTTTGTGCTTAGTAATAACCTGTTGTAATTAGAATACGTCTGAATGTAGTTTAAAATCATTGTAGTTTATTTTAGTATCTGAACATAGTCTGAACGTAGTTTAAAATTATTGTAGTGTATTATACACAGCAGTATCTTATTAGAAAATAGTGTGTTTATTCTATTACTGTGAAGTGGTTGTGAAGTATAGTATCTGTGGTATCTGTAGTAACTCTCTTACTAGAATTCTGTTGTAGTAATTAGGGTAGACTTAACTGCAGTTTAGAATGTGTAATTCTTGTGTATTATTCTCTGTTTCCGGTAATTAACAGTAATTTTCATCCTGTTAGGGTGTTGTAGGAATAAAAGAATCGTACAATTAAGTAGTACTGTAGTGTAGTAGTAGCCTATATTAATTACCTTATTGTCGTGTGATCTTTGTGAACTATCCTAGACAATATTTCTTTCCTTTCATTTTTTATTTTGCAGAGAATAAGTTATCTTATTTTTCCTTTTCTTTTCATTATTCAGTAAAGAATGGCTAAGGAGTGCAAGTGTAGGAACTGTGGGTGTGGCCAGGCATTAAGGACTATGAGGGAGAGGTGGGAGAGTTTGAGGGAGATAATTAGGATTCTCTCCAGAGGACAGGACGGAAAGTAGGCCTCCCTCAAACAATGTACAGGATACAGTAGGTGTAAAAGAGCGATGGAAAGGAAAGGGGGGAATTGTACAAGACAGGAGGTCTAAAGGGGAAGGAGATTGCAGGCTAAGGGTTCCATTCAGGATCAGAATTCAGGACGGGTGTCTGTGAGAAATCGGTACGAGTCACTGCAGGTAGAATAACCCAGGGAAGATGAGGAACAGGGAACTCTTGCTGAGAAGTGTGGAAGCAGGAAAAAGCGAAAAGGTAGGAAAGGGAAATCTGGAGTAGTGGATAGGAAAAGACAGTTGGGACAGTGTCATGGGATGGAGAAAAGGGAGGAGGAAGTAGCTTCTGCAGCTATCAGGAAAGATAGGATTGACAAGGAGGGAAGGGGATCAAATGAGGTGGGTAGGGTTGAGGCTCTGGTCATGGGGGATTCCATTGTTCGACATGTCGGGAAAGTGTGTGGAGGAAAGGGTACCAGGGTAGAATGTTATTCAGGAATTAGGTTAAGGCAGATATTGAGGAAGGTAGAAGAGAAGGAGGAGGGAAAGGAGAAGGTGGGTTTGTTTCACGTTGGTACTAACGACGTAATACAAGCAGGTATAAGTACCAACATAGTTGGGATGTGTGGGACCTGGTAAACGTAACACGGGTGAAGTTTAAGGAAGCGGAGATTGTTATCAGTGGAATACTGTGTAGAAGGGATACTGACTGGAAGATGATTGGGGATTTAAATGAGACTATGGGGTGGGTATGTGGGAAACAGGGAGTGAGATTTCTAGATACTAATGGTTGGGTAGGAGATAGGAATGTGCGCTCAGAGGGCCTTTACTTAAACCGCAGTGGTACATATAAGTTAGGAAATTTGTTTAGAAGGGTTATAGGGAGGTATATTTAGGGAAACGGGGTGGCCTAGGGAGAGGTGATAACGGAACAGGGAACTGGGAATCAAGTAGGGATGACATAAAAATGTCAGTGCACAACTGTAGAAGTATTGTAAAGAAAGAAATAGAATTAAGTAATTTAATAGATATATACTTACCAGATATTGTAATTGGAGTTGAATCATGGCTAAGAAATGATATAATGGATACAGAAATTTTCTCATGGAACTGGAGGGTGTATCGTAGAGATAGGATATGAATGGTAGGAGGGGTACTATTCATTCTGGTGATAAGAAGAATTTGTAAGCTACGAAAAAGTTAAAGATGACAAACATGAAATTCTAGGTGTAAGGCTCTTCTCTAAAAATAATAGGCAACTTGATGTCTTTGGAGTGTACAGACGGGGAAAGGGTAGCGGAGACGCTGATTCGGAATTATTTGATAAGCTAATCAGCTTTGTGGGAAACGATAAGGAAAGGAACGTGATTGTAGCGGGTGATCTCAATTTACCAAATGTCAATTGGGAAGGTAATGCGAACGACAGGAAGTATGACCAACAAATGGCAAATAAGTTAATATGGGAAGGGCGCCTGATTCAGAAAGTGATGGAACCATCTAGAGGGAAGAATATTCTGGATGTGTTACTGATAAAACCAGATGAGCCCTATAGAGAAACCGAGGTAATAGATGGTATTAGTGATCACGAATCTGTTTTTGTGCTAGTTAGAAATAAATGTGAAAAAAGGAAGATATTAAAATTAGGACTATTAGGCAGTACTATATGGCTGATAAAACAGGCGTGAGGGAGTTTTTAAAATGATCGGTGAAAAACGGTAAATAAAAATGTAAACAGACCCTGGGATGGGTTTAAAGCAATTGTTGAGGAATTTGAATATAGGTTTGTACCTTTAAAGGTGGTAAGGAATGGTAAAGATCCACTATATTATAATAGAGAAGTAAAGAGACTAAGAAGGAGGTGCAGGTTGGAAAGAAATAGAGTTAGAAATGGCTGTGGAAGTAAGGAGAAATTGAAGGAACTTACTAGGAAATTGAATCTAGCAAACAAGTCAGCTAAGGATAACATGATGGCAAGCATAATTGGCGGCCATACTAATTTTAGTGAAAAATGGAAGGGTATGTATAGGTACTTTAACGCAGAAACAGGTTCCAAGAACGATATTCCAGGAATCATTAATGAACAAGGGGAGCGTGTATGCAAGGAACTCCAAAGGACAGACGTATTCAGTCAGCAGTATGTAAAGATTGTTGGTTACAAGTATAATGTCCAGATAGAGGAGGATACTAATGCTAAAGAAGTATTAAAATTTACCTATGACAGCAATGCCATTTACAGTAAGATACAGAAGTTGAAAACTAGAAAAGCCGCTGGAATTGGATATACTAAAGACAATTGGTTGGGATATAATACCATATCTGAAGTACTTATTTGATTATTGTTTGCATGAAGGAGCTATACCAAATGAATGGGGAGTTGCTATAGTAGCAACTGTGTATAAAGGAAAGGGTGATAGACATAAAGCTGAAAATTACAGCCCAGTCAGTTTACATGCATTGCATGTAAGCTTTGGGAAATCATTCTTTCTGATTATATAAGACATGTTTGCGAAATTAATAACTGGTTTGATAAAAGGCAGTTTGGCTGTAGGAAAGGTTATTCCACTGAAGCTCAACTTGTAGGATTCCAGCAAGATATAACAAATATTCTGGATTCAGGAGGTCAGTTGGACTGTATCGCGATTGATTTATCTAAAGGGTAGATCTAGGGTAGATCATGGGGGACTACTGGCAAAAATGAGTACAATTTGACTTGACAAAGGAGTGACTGAATGAGCGGCTATGTTTCTAGAAAATGGAACTCAGAGAATTACAGTAGGCGAAGCTTTATCTGTCCCTATAATAATTAACAGGGGAATTCCTCAAGGCAGTATTATTGGACCTTTATGTTTTCTTATATATATCAATGATATGTGTAAAGAAGTGGAATCAGAGATAAGGCTATTCACAGATTATGTTATTCTGTGCAGAGTAATAAATAAGTTACAAGATTGTGAGCAACTGCAAAATGACCTCGATAATTTTGTGAGATGGACAGCTGGCAATGGTATGTTGATAAACGGGGTTAAAAGTCTGGTTGTGAGTTTCACAAATAAGAAAAGTCCTCTGAGTTTTAATTACTGCGTTGATGAGATGAAGGTTCCCTTTGGGGATCATTGTAAATACCTAGTTATTAATGTAAGGAAAGATCTTCATTGAGGTAATCGCATAAATATGATTGTAAATAAAGGGTACAGATCTCTGCACATGGTTATGAGAGTATTTAGGGGTTGTAGTAAGGATGTAAAGGAGAGAGCATATTTGTCTCTGGTGAGGCCCCAACTAGAGTATGGTTCCAGTGTATGGGAGCCTTACCAGGATTACTTGATTCAGGAACTGGAAAAAATCCAAAGAAAAGTTCGATTTGTTCTGGGCGATTTTCGACAAAAGAGTAGCTTTACAAAAATGTTGCAAAATTTGGGCTGGAAAGACTTGGGAGAAAGGAGACGAGCTGCTTGACTAAGTGGTATGTTCCGAGCTGTCAGTGGAGAGATAGCGTGGGGGGACACCAGTAGACGAATACGTTTGAGTGGTGTCTTTAAAAGTAGGAAAGATCACAATATTAAGATAAAGTTGGAATTCAAGAGGGCAAATTGGGGCAAATATTCGTTTATAGGAAAGGGAGTTAGGGATTGGAATAACTTACTAAGGTAGATGTTCAATAAATTTCCAATTTCTTTGCAATCATTTACGAAAAGGCTAGGAAAACAACTGATAGGGAATCTGCTACCTGGGCGACTGCCTTAAATGCAGATCATTAGTGACTGATTTCCTTCCTCAGCAAATTCTTTCATGGTTAACGAACCTGCTTGTATAATAATTATGCTAAGAAGGCAGTATCGCACCCACCGTGGTTCACTCAGTCTTATCACATGTAAATGATTTTATGAAGTATACCATGTCAGTATCTGTTAGCAGTTCCAGATTCACTTGCGTGTATGCTGCGTAGCTAATAGCTTAAAGTAGTTCATGAATCAAACTTCCACCGCCCCGTACATTTGCAGCGCGGACAGTTTTCTTCGGTTCTGATCACAGTGACGAAAACATTACGGTAGGGAATTAATTATCTAGGGTTCAAGCCTATATGCTCGAAAACTTGAAATTAAAAATTCAGTGTTCCAGACACTAAAAACCAACAGCGCGTTACGCATCAGCACAGACACCGTCTTGTTCAAAAGAAGTAGCTCAGCTCCGAGGCCCTGTTGTAGCCCTCCAACGTTATTCGTACATAAGTAATGCATACGTATTAGGTCTTCAAGTTTGCAACCCTTCACGCCTGAGCTACTTAGCTTAGTAGTAAAATAGTATAAAGAATCAAGTCTCCGAGTCTGAAGAAGCTCTTCGACATCTGTGACTATAATCGTCTGACGAGAAGTCACGTGAATGTGGGGTAAGAGTCCGAGGGGTAAGCTTGGCTGCCGCGTTTGCGCCTATCACAAGTCTCAAGGCCTGACAATACATATCGGTTCCGACCGCGGTGACTCTTGTGAATCGAGGTGGTGTCATGCAGTTCGAAACTGGTACTGCAATTATGCTTTAGTTACACATATACTACTGGTATAATGAATAAGTAGTACATAATGAACAGTTTAATATGGAATATTCAGGAGCTCGCAGTGTTGTAGTATCTGTTACTCGTGCCGTACCTACAAGGTACCACGACTTCTCGTCAGACTCACATATTGCATAAGTCTTTTAGCACTTTTAGCCTGGATGGTAAATAGATTGAGAAAGAAAGAAAGAAAGAAAGAAAGAAAGAAAGAAAGAAAGAAAGAAAGAAAGAAAGACATCTTAACTTGAGAGGAATACATCTCATATCATACTGGTTAGTTTACTTCTCACTTAGCTGAGATTCAGTACAGTGGAGAATGAAAGACAATAGTGACCATCCCCTACGTTTCTTTAGTTTAAGCCAGGGATGGCGAACCTATGCCACGCGTGTCACTAGGTGACACGCGAACACGATTTCGGTGGCACACCACACGCATATTAACGTTTGTATGCACGTCTTGTTCTATAGACTATACATACCTCATGCATCATATATTCATAATGTTTCAGGTTTAAAAATAAGTACCGAAAATCTAATTTCAAGTTCCATTCAGACGTGCATTATGGCAACACTGATAGAGATAAATGTCAGATGAATTCGCTCACCCATATCAGTCAATTACTGAAGTTTGGCTTGTGTTAGCATAAGTGTTTATCGTTTTGAATTCCGTAAGACAAATAGTTGCTAAGAGATTATCCCTATTTTGAGATTAGGAAAATCTATCGCACTTTATTTCAAAGCCTGATATTGCACACTTGAGTGATATTAAGGGTTTTTTTTTTTTTTTTTTTTTTTTTTTTTGAGTGGCAGTTTAGAAATGGAGCTGACTGAATTTCAAGATACCAGTCATGGGTGAACAAATTATTACAGCTTAGTAAAGCATTGGTGAAAATCGAGTGTGCTTTTGATGGTGAATACTCTATCCAGAAACCGGAGAACTTAATACTTGAACAGTGGAACAGCCTCGTCCATGAAGAAACTTGCTACAGCGCTACTTACCCATACACCTGCGAGCTACTATTTTCTACAATGAACGTTGTGAACAGTTAGAAACTATCTTGGTTCAGACCTAAGTGCTTCTTGCTTGTTATTGAAGACAAGAAGTTATGAACCTAACATAAATGTCATCGCTACTAAGATTCAGCAACAAGTTTCACGCTAAATTTGAGAATGATATTTCACTGAAAGTGCTTTGGCAATACTAGTCATCTTGATTTCTATATATAACAATACTTAATGACGAAGTGTGTTACAATGGACACTTAATATATACTTTTTTAAATAATGTTAGGTATTCTTAAATCGTACACATTTAAACATGTATATTTGTGGTATTGGTAAAATACGACCACGGAACATGCAATCAAATGTAGTATTTTACAATGTAATTTACTGAGCTAGAAATCCATATGTAAAAACATATTATGGAACATAACTTGGAATTAGGGATGGAAGTCGGGGAATGGGTGGTCGCGGGTTGTAACCATTCGAAAGGAAAATAACAAGTGGCACAGTAGACAGTTGAGAATAATAAATCAGACTTAAAATGGCACACCAATTGGAAAAGGTTCGCCATCCCTGGTTTAAGCACTAATTTGTTCTTTTCTGTTTTCGCATAAGTATAGAACCTAAGATGGTGCATTTTAAAGACGTGCAGCCCTGATGGTAATCTGTAACCAATACATTACCAGTTTTAATAAAATGTAATAATATATCATTTGCCGCGATAATGACTGCCCAGTGGAGGGAATTTCATGACGTACGTAGGCAGCTTCCTGTTGATCGCAGGAGCGAAATATTATTACTACACTCCTGATAAACAACTGACAGGAAGTAAGTGAAACAAGCAGTAGCAAACAAAAGTGATTTCTTTATCTATTTTAGAGACTGGTGCCACCTTGGCTTTCAGTTTTATGTTCATACTTTATCGTACTTGTTTAACTGACACTCATACTGTAGGTGTTCGGTGACACTGAAACTTGCACGGGATGATAAGCGGTCGTGGCTTTCATTAAGTATTTGGTGTTAAAGTGATAAGCCATGAAAAAATGGCTTCCGACGGTGGGGATGGAACTTACCACGAACTGTACCACGTAACCAGCTAGTTGGGTCCCATGTTCTATTATTGTATGCATGAACCATAAGACCGAGCTAGTTGGCTGCACGGTTCGGATCGTGGTTCGCGTAGCTGTGAACTCATATTCGGGAGACGGCGATTCGAATCCCACCGTTGGCGGCCCTGACGATGACTCTCCCCGGTTTCCCATTTTCACACCTGGAAAATGCCGGGGCTGTTCCTTAATTAAGGACACGGCCGCTATTTTCCAAGACCAAGTCCTTTTCCATCCTTGCGTCGCCGAAAATCTTCAATGTGTTGTAACATTAAAAATTGTTTGCCCCTAAACTGGGTGCTATATGAAACTTTATGGGACTTGGATTATTATTATTATTATTATTATTATTATTATTATTATTATTATTATTATTATTATTATTATTATTATTATTATTATAGTATTTCTTCTCCTTCCTTCCTTCCTTCCTTCCTTCCTTCCTTCCTTCCTTTCCATTTTCCTTCCTTCCTTTCTTTCTTTCTTTCTTTCTTTCTTTCTTTCTTTCTTCCTTCCTTTCTTAGGCGGCCGGTCGTACAGCTATCTGTAACCTCGGTACTTGGTGGAGTAGAGTGGTTATATCTTCCACACCTCAAAGGGCCTTCATGGCCTGTACGGTGATGAAGGAAAAATGAAATGGCGTATGGTTTTTAATGCCAGGATATGTCAGAGGACTTCGGCTCGCCAGGTGCAGGTCTTTTGATTTCACTCCATTAGGCAACCTGCGCGTCGTGATGAGGATGAAATGATGATGAAGACGACACATACACCCACTCCCCGTGCCAGGGGAATTAACCAGTTATGATTAAAATTCCCGACTCTGCCGGGAATCCAACCCGGGACTCCTGTGACCAAAGGTCAGCACGCTAACCATTTAGCCATTCAGCCGGACGGTGATGAAGGGAAGGGAAGGGAAGGGAAGGGAACAAAGAAAAGTAGAGTACGACGATGTCTAGAACAATTTAAGGACATGTTTAAGATCTCGAAATGCCGGCCGATTTGGGCGTACCTCGTTCAGTGAAACGGCACTCTTGCCTTCATGTGATGTCGGTCACCTTAATTCCTTCTTTTTTCCTATCTCGACAGACTGACTATGTCTACCAGATGAAGCAAAGGAAGAACGGTTTACGAAGGAGTAACGACTCGCCTATCATTAGGGGATATTAGTAATAAAAGCTGAAGACGGATGTGGCAGTAGACTCTGTGCTATCCATGACTTTGCATTTCAAGCTACACTCTTGCAAATTGCCTCGACCTTGAATACGTTGCTCGTTTTGCCAGTGATGATGCTATCTGGTTATGAAGGTTACGTCCATCAATCTTTTATCTAACATCAAATACGTAACTCAAGGATTTTCATATCTAAAACACTTAACAAAGATTGTTTGAAAAACTTTCGTATCAATTTATATTTGTTTGTTTAAATTGTGTGCAGTTTGAGTGGAAATCTGACAAGGATAGGCCGACCTTTCAACGAGCTTCAATGTACCTTTGGGGGTGGGGGCACTCAACAGTGACTCGTGTATAAGGGTTTAGGTCAATAGCCTACGCTTTCATTATCGAAAAAACTGAGGTCAAACGTTATGGCGCAGGATCCGTTTCGGACCAAGTGGTGGTGATAGAACACTAAAAGGCGGAAAAAAAAAAATTAAACTTGTCAGGTCCGCGACCTATTTATTTCGGAAAGACTGATGAAACCCCGATTCCAGTGCAACGCATATACAGTGTAGTTGGAGAGTTAGGGTACACTGCAGGCAAGCGGAGCGGTGGTGGCCGAGTGCTCACCGTACTTGTCTGCGAGCTTTGACGTCGTGAGTTTATCTTTTTGTAGGAAATAAATTATTATTAATGGGAACGTGAAAGTAAAAATTCAAATAAATGTATTAGGCAAACTGCATTGAACTGTATTTTCTAACTCAAATTAACATAAACTTTCTGACAATTATAATTCGATTTCTCGTTGATTCACTCACTTTTTCCTTGTCACACTTTGCCTAGTTTCATCACGACGTACGTAAAGCTGAAAAATCCTCTGCACCAAACACATTGGATGAAAGCCATCTTATTGCTTGGACATTTCTACTGGCCAATATCCTTCGGAAAGGAAACCTGGTTCACATTCATGGAGACACGTCTCTCCGCGGTTAATTTCGACGCATACTATGCTTATGGTATCATCACCTGGAATATTAGTGCCGACTTCTGATTACGTTAAGGTGTTTATAGCATCAGCTCGAGGATGAAGTTCTCGCTGTGTTTCGAAGAGTGTGTGACAGTTTTGGAGCTTTCCAAGTTCTTCACTTGGCGAAAGAAATGAACATCACACGGTAGGCATATGGGTGTGCACTTCGGCGAAATCAATTTCACAGTGCAAGTCGGCCGACTTTCGTCGTCCACGAACGTGGAATCATACACGGCCATACCAGTTTGTCCACCCCATGAATCCAGCAGTAGCGTGCGGTGAACACGTTCGTTACCCCAGCTGCAAGAAGACGAAATAGCAATGACAGCCCCACCACATTACCATTTCCAAATTTATATTCTCGGCAGTATTATAAGAAAAGCTACAACAAATTTTTAAACTATGTACCAACAGTTTCACCCGGTGACGCATCGTAATCGTACAGTTGTAGTTTTCAGAAAAGACTTTTTGTTTATGTAACTTAAAATCCTAATCTAAATTGAGTGAGCGACGACAGACGTAGGAAAATAGTCCTCACGACGAAGAACACTTTTATTCACGAAGAATGTCACATAACTCAAGAAAACTTCACCTATAATACAAGAACGACACTACAAAATTCACAGTCCCTACCACCATTACAGGCAAACCCATGGGTGCACAGCAAAAATACAGTATATGTACAAAATTCTTGTACTGTGCGCTTGGCTATGTGTTCATGCTGGACAACCTAAATGTTTTCCCGAGTATATTGAAAACATTCCTCTACACGTGCCATCAATGAATAATCCCAAAAACTTTATACATGCCAAAACCCAAAAATGAAATATGATCTTTTATTACAATTGGTTTCGTAAAAATGTTCTATTTTTATTAGCAAGACGATATGCAAGTGGCCATGCTGTTAAAATATTGATATTTTTCTTGTAGTGTCTGACGCGTACACTTCTAGGGTTAACCGTTACAACTAACATACCTTTCCCAAGCTAGCTGGCCTGTCGCCGTAAGACGCTGTGACTCTTGAGGGTGGTCCACAGCCCACACCCCGCCTCCCCAGGACAAGGTGGCTTCAAGGGCTTGCGTCATCACAGCGACTTGAATTTCGCTGGGGTAATTCTCTTCCGCGCCGGCAAAAAGAATCTAATTCGCTGGAGAGTGCTGAGCTGCTGTAGAGCGAGCGGACTGTCGAGACAACTGTACATGGCTTGACTTAGCTGTTTGCAGTTTTTTTAAGTTGATAGAAAGTGTTATAAGGGATAATAAGAAAATGTTAATACAAAATGTTTTGCCCCAGCAGCGCTGGGGTAGATGGGCTTCACTGTACGCCACTGGAATCTAATAATAAGCAAATTGTTTTGTCCGTGACATAGCGTTTCAAAACACGTTACAGGTAAAACTTGTAAATGCCGGTTGTCAAGTTACCGGATTTCGAACATATAACGTACACATTTCTGTGAGACGATTTACTTTTTGTGCCACTCGCATGTAGGCATAGAAAAACGTTACTTCTTCTTTCTTAATCTGTTTACCCTCCAGGGTCAACTTTTCCTTCGGACTCAGCGAGGGATCCCACCTCTACCGCCTCAAGGGCAGTGTCCTGGAGCGTGAGACTTTAGGTCGGGGGATACAACTGGGTGGGAAGGAGGACCAGTACCTCGCCCAGGCGGCCTCACCTGCTATGCTGAACAGGGGCCTTGTGGGGGATGGGAAGAATGGATGGGATGGACAAGGAAGAGGGAAGGAAGTGGCCTCGACCTTAAGTTAGGTACCATCCCGGCATTTGCCTGCAGGAGAAATGGGAAACCACGGAAAACCACTTCGAGGATGGCTGATGTGGGAATCGAACCCTCCTCTAATCAGTTGAGTTCCCGAGGCTGAGTGGACCCCGTTCCAGCCCTCGTACAACTTTTCAAATTTCATGGCAGAGCCGGGAATCGAACCCGGGCCGCCGGGGGGTGGCAGCTAATCACGCTAACCACCACACCACAGAGGCGGACATAGAAAAACTTTCGGCAGCAACTTTCCAGAAAGTGTTAGAGAATATTGCGCCGCGTAAGAATGCGTCGTCCGCCTCTTTGGTGTAGTGGTTAGTGCGATTAGCTGCCACCCCTGAAGGCCCGGGTTCGATTCTCGGCTCTGCCACGAAATTAGAAAAGTTGTATGAGGTCTGGAATGGGGTCCGCTCAGCCTCGGGAGGTCAACTGAGTAGAGGATGGTTCGATTCCCACCTCAGATATCCTCGAAGCGGTTTTTCGTGATTTCCCATTTCTCCTCCAAGCAAACTCCGGGATGGTACCTAACTTGAGGCCACGGCCGTTTCCTTCCCTCTTCCTTGTCTATCCCTTTCGATCTTCCCATCCTCCCACAAGGCCCCTCTTCAGCATAGCGAGGTCCAGGTCCTCCTTCCGAATTGTATACCCACGACCCAAAGTCTCAAGCTCCAGGACACTGTCCCTAAGACGGTAAAGGTGGGATCCCTTGCTGAGTCCGAGGGAAAAACCAACCCTGGATGGTAAACGGACTAGGAAATAAAAAAACGAAATAGTTCGGTATTAGCATGCCACTGCCATCGGATTACTTACACATTTAGAAAGGAACTGGTACTAGTGCGCTTCTCGCAATCTTCTACCAGTCAAGTAGAATTAGGATATTATTGCAAAGCAAAGTCATGAAGGCCCTTGGAGGGGAGGAAGGTAAAGGCTTCCACTATCCGTAACCTCGGCACTTGGTGGGGTAGCGTGGTTAGCTCTACGCCCGGCCGCCTCTGCCCCCAGGAATTACCCTGGTACTCATTTTTGGTGTAGGCTGAGTGAACCTCAGGGCCATATGCACCTCCGGAAGTGGAAATCTCATTTCTTAAATTTTACGACTTCCCGACGGGAATTCGATAGAATATTATTGAGAGAGGTTAAATTTAGGAGGATTATTATTTGGTATTGAAGGGGATTTATATTCTAATAGGTACGTTTCATACTGGAGGTGTTTAATTGATGAAGAGTTCAGTATTTACTGGTTACAGATTTTATATTGAGGACGTTTTAAAGTTTAGTTGTTGAAAATTTTATAGTTTATTGAACTTCAACTTTTAGATATTGGCATGCAATTTGTATGCTTAATTTGGTAGAATTAGGGTTGACAACGCCCAGGGGCCTACGCAGAGAGGGGGATTGTGGGAATAAATCTCCCCCACCCCCAATCCCCACGAAATGTTTAAGTTTAAAACTTGTGATTAATTGTGGCAACAATGTAAATGAAGATACGTAGTTTTTATTTTAATTTGAACTAGGTATTCGCCAACAATGTGCTGATGCTTCCATCATAAATATTATTGCGAACGATAAATATTAATTTTAACCTGCAGTCTGTGTTCTATTCTGCAGTTGTTAAGACATCGCAGTTCGCAGGTAATTCCCATACATCATTAGGAAAAGATGCTAGTGGCTTTACGTCGCACCGACACAGATAGGTCCCATGGCAAAGATGGGATAGGAAAGGCCAAGGAGTTGGAAGGAAGCGGCCGTGGTACAGCCCCAGCATTTCCCTGGTGCGAAAATGGGAAACCACGGAAAACTATCTTCAAGGCTGCCGACAGTGGGATTCGAACCCACTATATCCCGGATGCAGGAAAAGATGAAAGGGGTACCTATTATAAGGCCTCTGAGCGGTCTTTTGATGTTAAGTGAATGGGTTTTACCCTTACCTTTACCGCCAAAGAGTTGAGTGAGAGGAAGTGTGAACCTGTGGAAAAATGGTACAGTTAACCCGGAAGTTGAATAACCAACAAACAGCACAGGGGTTTGCGAACAATGGATGACACTAACAGGTGATCTGTGATTTGTGATCTGACGAGTTCAGAATTTCAGACGGAGATAGTCAGACACCAGACAGTACGCCTTGTGAAGTAAACTAGTAATATCGGTTTCTGTGGAAAGACATACCTAATTGTTACCGATGGGAATTATGAGTGCATGTCATTATGGTAACGTGATTATTTATTTCATAGCATAATGAAGAAATTAGACAGTTACTTCTATTTCTGAAGAGGACCCTCTAAAACGTGATTGCACTTCTCACTATGATATAGATCTCTATTCATCTGTGTTTTCTTCTGACGAACAAAAATATAAATACTTGAAGGAAACATGGTCCCTTGCTGACGACTTCAAGTTCTCAGCACAAGGGAGGAATTTAAAATTCCATTTGAACTGTCTACGTGAATTTCGATGGTTGGCCTCAAGGTAACTAGAATATAAGGTAGGCTGCTCCGGCGGTTGAAGCTTCCATTGGCTGGAGCGCTCTGACGTCACGCGGTATGAACGATAGCGAGTAAGGAACACAGTCGCAGTACAGCAAGCCTGTGAATTCTCGTGCCTGTGAAACATCTTCTCAATCTTTCATCAAATAATAGTCTGGTTTAGTCCGATTCGATAAGTAACGGCACTTCCAATAGATTTAAAAACGTGAAAATGCGTTAAATTTCGTCACATGCTGAGCAGGTAGAACATCAACTATCAAATACATGACATATAATACGATAAGAAATAAAATATTGCCATGCAACTCAAAATAATTAATTTATTTCCTGATGAAGTAAATATTTAGATTAAATGGCATAGGAAAATATGCATCATATCGACATCATTATGGAATTATATTAAATTATTAAAACGTACGTGTCAGGAGACTTAATTACTTGATGAACCAGCCCAAAGCTTAGCCTTCTTATTGGCATATTTTCTCAGTGCTAGCTCCTTACTCTTTGCATTGAAATGCCATATCCTAATAAATGTCCTGGTCCTTACGTAGAGACAAATTATTTTGTCATGGAATACTGGCAATTTTGACTTAATAATAGAAGTAAGAGTTTTCACTTTTTTGCATCTGGATACAGTCTTACCGTGAAACACACCAAATGAAATTTCGAACTGGGCTATATTTTTTTAACCACTCATGACTGGGATGTGGGCCTCCCTTTTGAAATAACCGAGATCCAGTAACAGGTCTCTTCTCGCACGACATTTTGTCTCTTTCTTCGTATTGACTGTATATCGGATCACGGATACTGTATTATTTCACGAGCTTCGAAATATATTCAGAAATATAAGTTATTAGCACATAGTAATGTTAATGTTATTGGATTTTACGTCCCACTAACTATGTTTTTGAGCACCTTCACCACCGGACTGAGACAGGATCGAACCTGCCAAGTTGGGCTAAGGAGACCAGCGATCTACCATTTGAGTTGTTACTCAGCCCGGCTATTTGCACATAACAATAATTATAGACAATATGATTTTCATTCAGTCATTTATATCTGACACCTTTTTACCGTACGAGCTGTAATAATGGAGATATTCAAGAGTTTATTAGAAAGTGTTTCAATAACCAAGCATTGCTAACGAGGAAGTATTGTTTTGCCATCACAGTAGCAAACTAACTGGCTATGATGGTTGTTGTTATTGTCTTTATAATATGCGAAATAATAATAATGTTATTTGTGTTACGTCTCACTAACATTTACGGTTTTCTGAGACTCGAGGTGCCGTAATTTTGTCCCACGGGAGTTCTTTTACGTGCCGACAATTTATAGCGCCACACACGTTTCCATAATATGTTGACTGCATTTTAATCAGTACAGTGGTTCTACTTCAGATACTGACAACACGAACACTGTTCACGTAGTGAACCACTATAAAATTACTATATATCCGTGATCCGATATACAGTAAATACGTAGAAAGAGATAAAAATGTCGGTCGGTTGGTCGGTCGGTCACTTGCTTTCTTGGCTTACGCTGCGTGAACCATCAACGATAGACCCCAAGTGTAAGCGTACGAAATGTAGAGCATAGAATCCTCTACAAAAAAAGTCGCGATGGCACATACCTATTTCCAACCGGCTGCCCTCTGGAAGCGATTTTATGCTACAGTCCGCGGTAAAAAATGTAACTCCTTTAAATTAAATAAATATTTCGAAATTATCCTCGAGTTCCTCATCAAAATAAATTGTTTGACCTCCTCCAGTATTTTATAAGGATTACAATAACCGTGTCAGGACATTATTTGCATGAATGGTTCAGAAGTTATGACCATTTTAGACTATAGTGGTAATACGTGTCAGCAGGACGGGCGACCGCTGTTTCATACCACATGACGTCACGCAGAAGGCGGACAGGGAGAGAAACAAGTGAGCGCGATGCGGGAAGAGACCCCTGTGGGTTGGCCTATTCAGACACAAAACCAGGATCCTCTTTTAAGTATTGAGTAATATTTTTCATCTAATTTTGGAAGAGGGAAAGGCAGTCATGTTCAGCTTGGTTTTCTGGTTAATTAGCCCGCGTGCACACCGAGCGCGCTTCGCATAGTGTGTCGCGTGTAGCGTGAAGTGCTATGCATAGCGCAAGGCGTGCTTGCTGTTCACACCGAAAACTGTACGCCGTGCTCTCAGCTTAGTTTGGTGCGAGGCGTTTTAGGGTGGTCACAAACTAATGCCGTTATCCAAGTACACTAGAAACAGTTTACTGATGGATAACAGTTACCTAAAATTGAAAATTAGGAAAAAGAATCGAAAGTGGGTTCATGAATTTAATGAAGAACGAATTACGGTACTTTAAGAGAATTCTATCGTTTGCACAGAGATGCAGACTTCACCGCGACAAATTTCATGATTACTTAAGAGTGACAAAAAATACCTTTGACCTTCCAAACCCTGCAACTGAAATGTGGCGTCAAGTAGCAGAGAAGTATTGGGAGAAATTCAATTTTCCGAATTATCTAGGAGCACCGTGCAGCAAACACGTGAAAATTAAATTTCCGGCTAAATAACGCTCTTTCTATAATAATTATAAATAGTATTTTTCAATATTGTTACAGTTAGCATACACAATTAATCATCGTAACAAAAGTGGAGTAAATGTGTGACAAATATAATTAATAAACAGAAATATTTACTTCCAAGCCCACTACTAGCCTGCAGAGTGAAATTCTTCATGTTACCACCCTCCATTGGCAAAATTATAAACCGATATGACAGAGTCTGGGAGATTCTATGCACTTTGTCACAAAGTGTCCGGCTACATGGCTAAATGGTTACCGTACTGGCCTTTGGTCACAGAGTTCCGGGTTCGATTCCCGGCAGAGTCGGGAATTGTAATCATAATTAGTAAATTGCATTGGCACGGGGGCTAGGTGTATGTGTGTATTTATGATCATTTCATCCTCATCATGATGCAGGTCATCTACGGGAGCCAATTCAAAAGACCTGCACCTGGCAAGCCGAACTTCTCCTCGGACACTTCCGACGCTAAAATCCATACCCAATTTCATCCTGTCACAATGTTAAGCCCAGTAAAGTGTGACAGTAGAAGTAATATTACTGTATATGTTTACTGTAGGAATGCGATACAACTGTTGTAGATACTTAAGTCCGCTTATTTTGCAAAACAGTTAAATTTTTATAGTTTTTGTGTCTTCTTCTCTTTGAAACACTGCATGAATAATTTCTTCTTCCATAGATTCAGAACCAGCTAGGTAACGCTAAGCAATTAACCAACACTGCGCGTTGTCTGGCTTTTCGCTTAGCTGTAAGATAGGCGTTCAGCGCAGCAGAGCGCGGACGGTGTGAACACCTGGATTGCGAACAAAGCTCTGGTTATGCTTAGCGTGACGCTTAGCGTTGAGCAACACGCGGCACACTAACCGAAGTGCGCTCGGTGTGCACGCGGCCTAAAAATCCATTTAAGAAATGGAAGGACGAAAAGAAGAGTTTAGAAATCACGAAAATAAGAAGTTTCACAATAAAATACTGTATTAGTGCTCAACATTTTATTTCTGTTTTTGGAAACAAATCCCGTTGTGTTATAGACCAATTTGACTGAGGCAAGAAAACTCAAATAGAGGAAAGCTGAAAAAAGCTCCAATTATCAAAACTCTACTCCTTTTTGGCAAATAAGATCATAGAGAATCCGGTCGCATTTCTTCAGAAAGAAATCAAGGTTCATATGACGGCAGTTTTAGAGCATTTTTGCGTTTTCGAATTGAGCTAAAAGAATATCTTTCATATTGTGATGCTAATCCAGCTTGTGCCAGTCCAAGAATACAAAATTACATTACTGAAGTATGCAAACAAATTATTACCAACAATATCTGTATATATAAAATAAGAGTTGTGTCTGTACATTGCTCAGAATTTGAAAAGAATGGTATTTCTGTATCGGTCATGTCCACAGTAACAAGGAAATGCACTTTTTTACTTTTCCGTAATTTCTGTCTGTCTGTCTGTCTGTCTGTATGTATGTATGTACTGTATGTACTGTATGTATGTACACGCATCACGAGAAAACGGTAGAAGAGAATTTAATGAAAATTGGTATGTAAAGTCAGGGGATTGGCCACTACAATCTAGGCTCTAAATCATTTTATTCACGCTGAGTGGAATGGTACCTAGTTTAGGGGAAGGCCAAAACATTGTATACTCAAATATTTACATTATTAGTGGTCCTGTACTGTACCGGATATGATAACAGAGATATTCTGATTTTTTTTTTTTTTTTTTTTTTTTTTTTTTTTTTTTTTTTTGCTAAATCCATATCAACGCCGAGCCACGAGAAAATGGGTTAACACAATTTAATGAAAATCAGTATACAGAGTCGGGGAATAAGAAACTACAGTCTACGCTATAAACAATTTTATTCACCCCGTATGGAATGGTAGTTTAGTGGAAGGCGCCTAAAATTGAATTTTTAAATACCTATGTTATTGGTCCTATCGAAAAGCACTCCATAAAAAAAGTTATAGAGAATACAATTTCTGATCATTCATGTTTTATTCAGTCTTACCGTACCGACTATGATAAGAGTGGTATTTCAGAGTCGGAAGAAAACTAAATGTGAAGGCCTATAATATTTAAAGCGCATAACACTGATTAACAATAACATTACATTGACCATTGTTTGCTTTGATGTTCTTTAACTCTCATGGTGCCATTCATCCCCGATGGATGGGATTACTGCTGCGTACCGAGTATAACAGCCTTACTGAATATTGGCAGGAAATAGCTGGGTAGTTAGAAAACTTTCTCCTTTAGCATGCCATTCCTCTGGTTCATACATTTTCTGATACTGCTGGTACTTAACAAACTGGTTCATCACAGTATTCCAGCTATTCGATCCCTACTCTGACGCGCTGTTTTGAATGAGCAGTGTGCACTTTAAGGCAGAAGCTCACGTAGTAGTAGTAGTAGTAGTAGTAGTAGTAGTAGTAGTAGTAGTAGTAGTAGTAGCAGTATGAGCTGATCTAGAATTACAATTTAGGCCTATTCCAAATTATAGCACCACAATTCACTAAAGAACTCAAAATTCAACCCTAAAAAGCCTTTTTTAAAGAAAAGCTTCTTCCTCTTCACTTTCATTAAAGTCTACATTCATTATATTCCAACTTAGCAATGAAGAGGGGGTTTCTCCTCTGGCTTGGAGGAAATTTTTTTGCCTCCAAATCAGATAGATTATGCCACTGTCAGTGTAGTGAATTGACATTTTCCGACTAATCGGGTACTCCTTGGAAACAGATTAGTAAAAGGGCATAGTTTTTGCGCTGGGAATCTAAACTGTTCCACACACACACACACACACACACACACACACACACACTTGCTGAAAAAAGCGAAGAATGTTCACGGATCACAGCTGTCTGTAGTTTGGTCATTCCAGCTCTGGAACTTCGGACTGTTATATCGGCAGCATAGTACTGTTCGTTAAAAGTGAGAAAATGTATGGTTTTTCATTTGATCGAGTATTTCTTATAATAATAATAATAATCGTGTGGCCTCAGCTACCGTATGCAGACATTTCAATTTGACGCCATCTGGCTGTCTGCTCGTTAATTTCGACGTTCCGTTTTACTCTAGGCCCACTAGATGGCAGACCGAGTAAACCGAAACTCTCTTGGGCGTCTATGGCTGAGATTTAATGAATTTTGTCGGGTAAACACCAAATGTGTCACCAGAGATCTTTTACATGCCGACATCGTACGACATGGAGTGTCTAATGGACTTTTTCCGCCCTTCAAAAATCCGACTACCTCTGCCGGGTTTGAACCCGCTATCTTGGGATCCGGAGGCCGACACTCTACCAACTGATCCACAGAGACAGCTAGTATTTCTTATGAAAGCATTGCTTTTAATCGCGCCATTCCTACTGACGTCATTGTAATGACCTATGTCAAATACACACATACGACTCAGCTCATATAGCTCAACTTATACCAAAACTAGAACAAGCACTCAACGTTACCCATACACTTTACCGCTCATTGATACACTCCAAGCTAGATTATGGCTCTGTCTTCTACCATAACGGATATCAACGCTTTCTTAATAAATGAGACAAAATACAGTACCAGTGCATTACAATCTGCTAAGGGGGCCACGTCCTTAACTCCTAAAAATGTTCTTCTCGTAAAAGCATCGGAGCCACCGCTGAGTCTTCGACGCCATTTCCTCGCAGATAGGTTCTTACTTACTAGATTACTTCAAGATTTCTCACCAGTTACTCATCATCTCCAAATACTGAGAGACTTCACCCAACATCGCAATTCGCCAAAATGTCCAGAAAAAGTGTCTTTATTACACAGCTACAGATTTCTACTAACGATTCTCCTCCGATTCCCTAACGCAAAACATATCATGCATATGACTTCCATTATTCACATCTCGTCTGTTCAGTGCTTATTAACCGATTACCTACGGCCAACTCTAGGTCTGACATGCCATTACATTTCAATGATTTTATTCAAGCACAGAGGCCAAATGCTGTCCAAATATTCACTGATGGATCGAAGATTCTCACCCAAGTTGTAGTCGGCTGTGCATATCGTTGTCCAGAAATATCTGAAACCAGCCATTCAAGTTGCCTTCTCACTCCTCTCCTATGTTGAAAATCTTCAACGTACCGACGTTATAATAATTTCAGACTCACTCAGTATCCTCACAATGTTACAGACTCCTTGTGGATATAAGTCCCCAAATATTCACCAGATCAACCTCATCGGAAAACTTATTGACCTCGAACGATATGGAAGAACCGTTCACTTCTTTTGGATCCCATCACACATGGGAATTAAAATTAATGAACATGTTGATGAGTTAGGCAAAGAAGCGGTCCGAAATGGACCACTTTCCTGATTATATCCCACAGTTTAAACAACGATTACTACACGCTTGGAACGAGATCGGGATCAAAACATACCTACAACGCGGACATGAGTACGCCCGCCTCTTCGGGTGGAACACGAATAGAAGATTTATCACCTCACTCATACGCATGCGATTCAATCATGGATCCTTTACTAGTCGTCTATTTAGAATCGGTGTCATTAATTCTCCTTATTGCTACTGCGGCGGCAGTCATTGCGAGACCTAAATAATTTGTTCTTCGCGTGTCCATTACATCGAACCCATCAATCAAACTGCATTACTGAAGAGACTGCAACAGTTACAATACCAACTTCCGATAAATATTGAGTGCCTTCCCGCTTCAAGGGAGAAAAAAAGTGTACCAAGTTCGAATCAAAGATTTACCTGATATTAACTTTCAAATGTGATTCTAAGATACTCATCCAAATACAGTGTGCGAATAAAATAAACAGCGCCCATTATGCATTTCCAGTTCTACAAGTGAATTATACTCCGCGTGCTCCGTTATTCATTTTTCACCTATTCATTCAATCATTCGCAGTTTGTAAAGGAACGAACTTACAGTAATCTAACATATCTTGTGTAAACTAGCATGTAGTAGGCTGTATGGTCAACAGGACACAAAGCCATTGAATAAATAAAAACAATGTAATCGTGGAGAAATATGTACTTAGGATCACACTCGGAATGTTCTGCAATTAAGGGTTGCTGAAGAGTTTTGAAAATTTGTAACGTACAGCACAGTTGCTTATGCAGTACACTGCTAATGAAGCACAGCTTTAATACACGAGCTGTCATCCTTAAAAATCGAAACCAGAAAGAGTAGCCTCTTTGTTGTAAAGAAATTGTTGAGGAATGTGGAAATAGGTTTGTACTTTTAAAGGTGGTAAGGAATGATAAAGACCCACCTTGTTATAATAGAGAAATAAAGAGACTAAGAAGGAGGTGCAGAATGGAAAGAAATAGAGTTAGAAATGGCTGTGGAAGTAAGGAGAAATTGAAGGAACTTACTAGGAAACTGAATCTAGCAAAGAAGACACCTAAGGATAACATGATGAAAAGCATAATTGGCAGTCATACAAATTTTAGTGAAAAATGGAAGGGTATGTATAGGTACTTTAAGTCAGAAACAGGCTCCAAGAAGGACATTCCAGGAATAATTAACGAACAAGGAGAGTGTGTATGTGAGGATCTTCAAAAGGCAGAAGTATTCAGTCAGCAGCATGTATAGATTGTTGGTTACAAGGAAAATGTCCAGTTAGAGGAGGTGACTAATACTAAAGAAGTATTAAAATTTACATATGATGACAATGATATTTACAATAAGATACAAAAGTTGAAAACTAGAAAAGCGACTGGAATTGATAAGATTTCTGGAGATATACTAAAGACAATGAGTTGGGATATAGTACCATATCTGAATTACTTATTTGATTATTGTTTGCATGCAGGAGCTATATCAAATGAATGGAGAGTTGCTATAGTAGCCCCTGTGTATAAAGGAAGGGGTGATAGACATAAAGCTGAAAATTACAGGCCAGTAAGTTTGACATGCATTGCATGTAAGTTTTGGGAAGGCATTCTTTTTGATTATATTAGGCACGTTTGCGAAATTAATAACTGGTTCGATAGAAGGCAATTCGGTTTTAGGAAAATTTATTCCATTGAAGCTCAACTTGTTGGATTTCAGCAAGATATAGCAGATATTTTTGATTCTGGAGTTCAAATGGACGGTATCGCGATTGAGCTGTCTAAAGCATTTGATAGGGTGGATCATGGGAGACCACTGGCAAAAATGAGTGCATTTGTGATGTTTGGGACATCACTGCATATTTTTAATTATTGAACTATGTAATTAATTGATAAGATGTGTATATTTAATCACTAATAGGTCATGTTTAAATTAATATGTATATATATATATATATATAGGGTTTTTATCATCCATTTCAATCATCATTTCATTTCTTTGTATCGCGGCTGTAACGTATTCTGAACGAACAAATTATTGGGTAAAGTATTTCAACATCATGCATATTTATAACTTGCAGTAAATTTTCCAATAGCCGTTGTGAGGTGACCAGAGTCAGCAGGCTAATTTCAGCCCAATTCCAGGAAAAGTACGTCATCTAGGATACGAGAGACCTTACCCTCTCTACCTCATAAAGAGACAGTTGATACATTATTAACACCCACTTTTCAAACTCCGCTTCGGGACGCTTTATTTCAGCGGGAAAGTTCAGCCTATATGAATGAACGTAATGAAGCAACGTGATGGATTCACAGCAATACATCGGAGAAGGGATGAGACCTCGAATCTTACTGGACCATGTGATATGGCGGATGGAAGGAGACTTTTGAACCGATATATACCACCGACAAGAGCTGGAGAGGACATTCTTATTAGCATTCTTATTCAGATTGAGATTCACATTCACATTCTTATTGGACATTCTGATTCTCACTCTTGGAGGAGACTCTTACTACGATTCTACGTCTGCACGTCGTAGAAGATTTTAACTTAGTTCACTTCGCATCTGAGTATATTCTACTCAAAAGTTACTCTCATTGGGACTTGTTATCTCAATGACGAGAGGTAGTCAACGGGAGACCGGTTCTGACTAGTATAGGGGAGGAGAGCTTTTATTATGAATTTAGCTACGCTACTGTTCCGTAATACGGAAGAATACAAGTGTATTCTCTCCGTGAACATAACCCATGGTGGTTTTGCATTTAAAATTAGGACTCATTACGACTTTATGTAAGGAGTACAGTAGGAAGTGTTAAGGACAGGAAATGTAGAAGTAGGACTGGAATCCAACAACAGAGAAGGCAGCCGGTACGAGATCCACACATCATCTGCTTCAAGACAACAGAGTCTACATATGGTGAGCTTATGGCATAAGTTACTGCAGGTCTTCGCGCAACAGTTCATTTTTAAAATTAATTTCATCAATTTTTCTTTTGCTTTCGTAAGTTCAGATGTCGTTAAAACGCCGTTACGCCACGTTTTTCATCTTAATAAATAGCTGTTTTAATTTGTATTTTATGAAATGATTATTAATGATCCTTAAATTCCAAGTTAGTGTACTTAATGATTTGTGTTTCGTTCACCTCACCCCTGGGAGTTTTTTGAGTCTCATTACGTATTATTATTATTATTATTATTATTATTATTATTATTATTAATTATCTACTTTTGTTTTCAAGCCATAAGCTTGAAGACTGGCGCCCTTGGGATACTGTTTATGGAGAAACAATGACATATCATTTATTTATTTTAATATTAAAGTGACCCGCCACGTTATAATTTTGTCATACATCTGTGGGCCAAGTGGGTACCTCACACATTTGGACTAGACAAAAGAGTGACAGAATGGGTTGCTCTATTTCTAGAAAATAGATCTCAGAGAATTAGAGTAGGCGAAGCTTTATCTGTCCCTATAATAATTAACAGGGGAATTCCTCAAGGCAGTATTATTGTACCTTTGTATTTTCTTATATATACCGTATCAGTGATATGTGTAAAGAAGTGGAATCAGAGATAAGGCTTTTGAGGATGATGTTATTCTGTACAGAGTAATAAATAAGTTACAAGATTGTGAGCAACTGCAAAATGACCTCGATAATGTTGTGAGATGGACAGCAGGCAATGGTATGTTTATAAACGGGGTTAAAAGTCAGGTTGTGAGTTTCACAAATAGGAAAAGTCCTCTGAGTTTTAATTACTGCGTTGACGGGGTGAAAGTTCCTTTTGGGGATCATTGTAATTATCTGGGTGTTAATATAAGGAAAGATCTTCATTGGGGTAATCACATAAATGGGATTTTAAATAAAGGATATACCGAGCTCGATAGCTGCAGTCGCTTAAGTGCGGTCAGTATCCAGTATTCGGGAGATAGTAGGTTCGAACCCCACTGTCGGCAGCCCTGAAAATGGTTTTCCGTGGTTTCCCATTTTCACACCAGGCAAATGCTGAGGCTGTACCTTAATTAAGGCCACGGCCGCTTTCTTCCCACTCCAAGCCCTTTCCTGTCCCATCGTCACCGTAAGACCTATCTGTGTCGGTGCGACGTAAAACAACTAGCACAAAATAAAGGATACAGATCTCTGCACATGGTTATGAGGGTGTTTAGGGGTTGTACTAAGGATGTAAAGGAGAGGGTAAGACCCCAACTAGAGTAAGGTTCCAGTGTATGGCACCCTCACCAGGATTACTTGATTCAATAACTGGAAAGAATCCAAAGAAAATCAGCTCTATTTGTTCTGAGTGATTTCCGACAAAAGAGTAGCGTTACAGAAATGTTGCAAAATTTGGGCTGGGAAGAACTGGGAGAAAGGAGACGAGCTGCTCGACTGACTGGTATGTTCCGAGCTGTCAGCGGAGGAATGGCGTGGAATGACATTAGTAGACGAATAAGTTTGAGTGGCGTCTTTAAAAGTAGGAAAGATCACAATATGAAGATAAAGTTGGAATACAAGAGGACAATTTGGGGCAAATATTCATTTATAGGATGGAGAGTTAGGGATTGGAATAACTTACCGAGGAAGATGTTCAGTAAATTTCCAATGTCATTGAAATCATTTAAGAAAAGCTAGGAAAACAACAGATAGGGAGTCTGGCACCTGGGCGACTGCCCTAAATGCAGATCAGCAATTATGGATTGTATTGACCACACCTGTCATTCCGTCGATCAGGCTTGCATAGGCCTATCAATTGTTCATATTCGTTTTATCGTCTTTCCTTACATGGGGTAATTATTATTAAGATTACATGATTACCACATTTTTTAACCATCCTTGTCAATTAGAAACCTGCAAAGAAGTCGCTTTACAGTTTGAACCGAGAAAAGCGACTTCAAAGGGTACTGAGAAAAATCCGGATGATTTATTAACTGGACCGGATACTATGTTCATATTGGTAATGTTAATCACTTTCCTATCTGTTTATGAGTTTCTTCTACTACCGTACCGATAGTACCATTACTACTACCAAAACAACAGCTCTACTGGGCGAGTTGGCCGTGCGGTTAGGAGCGCGCAGCTGTGAGCTCGCATCCGGGAGATAGTGGGTTCGAACCCCACTGTCGGCAGCTCTGAAGATGGTTTTCCGTGGTTTCCCATTTTCACACCAGGCAAATGCTGGGGCTGTGCCCTAATTAAGGCCACGGCCGCTTCCTTCCCCTCCAAACCCTTTCCTATCCCATCGTCGCTATAACACCTATCTGTGTCGGTGCGACGTAAAGCAAATAGGAAAAAAAAAGCAGCTACTACTACGATGTTGCTTCTCATGAATATTTGAATTGGCAAGTAATAATACAGCCACTAGAGGTTTTAAAATTAATTCAGTGATGAAAAACAACTCAAAATGCATTCATGATAGCCTTGTACGCAGCGGTGCCCCATGGATTTAGTCAAGTTGGCGAATATCAACTAAGAAACCACCTTCCCCTCCACATAATGTTAAAGGATATTGCAAACTATCAGATCTGAGGTATTTCGGAAATCCGTTGAATATTTCTCAGTAGATTTACTGGTACGACTAAGAACTTATTTTCAAGGTAAAACTCTGGCAATCTGGTGCCTCTTAAAGCAATATTAGTTGACATTATTAGTATTATTATATCGTGTATGTATTTACAGTATATATACATTTATTTCATATGATTATATTATTCACTTGATATGATAATATCGCAGATGAAAGGTACATGAAATTGTTAGCCAAGACATGACCTTTCATACCAGGTGTATGCATAGGTTTTTGCCTGTTTTGTGGTTTAAAAAACCCACGTCATTTTCAAGGGAAAATCATTTTTTGTTTATTCAAAATATTGGTTATCGGCTTCTACACACTTCGTCCATCTTTCAGGTAAGTTACGAATACCATGCAGAAGAACTGCTTGTCTTTTGGGGCAAACCATTCGTCGAGTCATTTTCCAACTTCCTCGAAATTGCTGAAGTGCTGCTCTGCGAGCGCGTGCCCCGTCGATGCGAAGAGGTGGTCGGTTGGGGGAGTACGGCGCGTGCGGAGGAATGTCCCATCCAAGCGATTTCAAGGTGTGTGAGACGGCGCATTGTCGTGTAACAGAATCACTTTGCCATGTCTTCTGGCCCATTTCGGTCATCTTTCGATCAGTGCGTGATTTAAATTAATCATTTTGTGCATTTACGGTTCGGTCTTCAAGAGTTCAGGATACCCAATATCGCTCTGGTTCCAACAGACACAAAGTATGGTCTTCTTGCCGAAGCGATTTGGCCTTGGTGTTGAAGGACCGGTTTTGCCAGGTGACAGCCACGATTTTCTCCGCTTCGGGTTTTCAAAATAAATCCATGTTTCGTCACCCTTCACAAGTCGGTACAGAAATTATGTTCTGTTGTGGCGTTGAAGCAGCATTTCACAGGTGACTTTGCGATTTTTCATTTGCCGTTCATTCAAATCGTGTGAGACCCATTTACCGAGTTTACTGATCTTCCGCATTGCTCGTAAACGTCTGCTGATTGTTTCTTGTGACGCATTTAATGCTTGTGCCAATAACAGCTGTTTAGTTTCAGTTGGGTCGTCATCCAGTAACGCCTGCAATTGCTCGTCTTCGCACTTTTGTTGTCTACCGGAGCGCGCACTGTCTTTCACATTGATATCACCACGTTTAAACTGTCGAAACATTGTCTCACATGTTTGAATCGATGGAGTGTGTTCACCATATGTTTCTACCAGCAAATGATGACTTTCCACAGCCTTTTTCTTTTGATTAAATAAGAAAAGCAATGTGTGCCGCAAATGTTCTTTTTCAGGCACAAACGATACAACACAGACGCTAGTGTTTGGCGGACTCAACTTGTGTGTGTTGGTAGGTTAATGTCAGACGAATGAACTGATGTATGTGTAAAATTCATACGCTGCGTACTGTTCGCTGGCGCCATCTCTTAGTAAAACCGGAAAAGACGTACGCATTCACCTGTCATTAGCCAGGTACAGCATATTGGTCGCCCTTGAAATAGCATAAGAGAAGAAGAGTTGTTCTCTTCGCCAGCATACTGTGGCAATGTCGTTTTTTCGAAATAAATCATTGACGGCCTCCTACAGTCAGTAAAAAAAAAAAAAAAAAGGAATGAGTGAATGGTACTGTAAATTCCTCCCAGATACACTTTTCTTCTCAGAAACAATTGCACGTATGGATATGTTTGTTGTGGCTATCCACTGGATTTGTATCTACATGGGAGGTTAATTATATTTTGATAATAATTAAGTCTTATAAAATATTAAATGCGAGAAACATACACAATACCATACGTTCTTTCTTTTCTTGAGTGAAATGAAATGCTTACGTCCCGGAATATCCCAGGACAAGTTCGGCTCGCCAGAGGCAGGTCTTTTGATTTGACTCCCATAGGCGACCTGCGCATCGTGATGAGGATGAAATGATGAAGAAGACGATACATACACCCAGCCCCCGTGCCAGCGAAATGAGCCAATTACGGTTAAAATTACCAACCCTGCCGGGAATCGAACCCGGAATCCCTGTGACGAAAGGCCAGCATGCTAAACATTTAGCCATGGAGCCGGACTCTTTTCTTGAGTAACTATACATAGTTGATCCATACAAGATATAAACCATCTAATCTTCAACTGTCCACATTATCATGTCCAGCAAAATGCTACGATACATCTCTGGCGAGCATCCATCAAGAGCTACCTAGCAGCGTCATCGTACTTACTGCAACTAATAATAGCAGTGTGCACTCCTCTTCTCCTTCTTATCCTTGTCCTTTTCCCAATTTTTTGAGGTCAGCAATACATGAGGATCTGGCCCAGTTTCACGACTGGTTGCCCTTCCTGGCGCCAACCCTATGTAGAGGGACGTATTCACTATAGCGTGTTTCTGTGGTTATTGATAGCATGGTGTGTTGTGTGTGAAAAGGTGTGTATTAAGACGAACACAGACACCGAGTCCCAGAGCCAGGGCAATTAACCATACGCAGTCAAACTCCCTACACCGGACGGGAATCATACACGTGGCCCTCCGAATCGAAGGTCACTACGCTGAACGCTCAGCCGGTAACATTAGCAATGTGTACTGTATTATTTAAATAGATCTGTAATAAGCTGATGTGAAAATTCGAGTGAGTGTCAGTATTCAACCGACATGTAATGTCTCTGTAATTACTAGGGCCCGGATTTTTAGGTTCTTAAAAACCACGTTTTAGTTTTTTAATAGCTCAAAATAGTTTCTTTAGTTTTTTATCCTCCTGAAATAGTTTTAATGATTATTTCAATCATTACTAAAGTTATACTATTCATTCAAACTTGTTTTGCAGTCGCTTAAGTGCGGCCAGTATCCAGTAATCGAGAGATAGTGGGTTCGAACCCCACTGTTGGCAGCCCTGACGATAGTTTTCCGTGGTTTTCACACCAGGCAAATGCTGGGGCTGTACCTTAATTAAGGCCACGGCCGCTTCCTTCCCATTTCTAGGCCTTTCCTATTCCATCGTCGCCATAAGACATATCTGCGTCGGTGAGACGTAAAGCAAATGATGACTTGCCTTTAGGCATGGCTACTTCTGAGAAGCGTAAGCTTCTTAAACTGCCTTCAATAATAACTTGGTTTATAGGGAAAATTAATTTTAGTCTGTCGCATAATAGTGTGTATAGAGCTAAACAGCCGTAGCTGGCGGTAGTCGACCGTACACAATGAGAGATGCACTGAAGCTGGCAAGTTAGGCGGGCTTGTACTTACTAGATACAGGCCAGTGAACGCCAGGGGGTTGTCTCTTGTTTTGTGCTGTACCCTAGTGGAATAGTATCGAATCACGTTGTTTCGCTCTCACTAGTTATACTTACAAACCACTTTCAGTTCAAAACCATAAGTCATTTCAAAAAGTCGTGCATAATGTTTATTTAAAAAAATCATTCAATTTCAGTAATATTTGGTACTTCTATTTCAAAATAACGTAATACTGTCTTGAATAGCCCATTTAGTTTTTTAAGGTTTTAACGTCTTATTTAGTTATTTTTAGGTTTTATAAGATTCGAGTAATTTACTCCAATGGTAATGAAATGGATAAGTAAGTTGAAATACTGCAGTTCGCTAGCAAGGAATAAAATAGTTTAAAACCTAAAAATCCGGGCCCTAGTAATTACGTAGTGTTTAGTCACCAGGCTGGTTGTCTGATCTACCCAAGCTCCAAAGTTAATATGGGCTACTTGAAGCGATTACCGCAGGAGCGCACGTGGAACTCAAGACCTCTGTAGAAGGTTTTGCCATTGGTTTTGAGAAGAAGGGAGGGGTGCGATTTAATTCTGTCTACGTAATAAGCTGCGTCAGAGTGCCCCTTCTTAATTCTACGCCTACAACGTGATATTACCATGCGTTATTCTTTCCTTCGTGAGGAAGGAATTGGAAGTGTATTTCAACATTATAATATGCCACTGAGGTCTGTTTCCAGAACTTGTGCTTGACATTCTTAAGTGCCTTTCCTTGAATTAATTCTTCGTTGCGAATTACATCCAGTTCAGTACTCTTCTGTAGAACACGGGAGTACTCGTCAAGTCATTCATACATATTGTCTGTTATTTGATAAAGCTCACATGTTCTTCCAACTTACGGACAATAAAATCATAATTAATTACGTGTGCATAATAATAATAATAATAATAATAATAATAATAATAATAATAATAATAATAATAATAATAATAATAATAACCTAACCTAACCCCATGGCACTAAATCCCTTGACCGAGCTCGATAGCTGCAGTTGCTTAAGTGCGGCCAGTATCCAGTATTCGGGAGATAGTAGGTTCGAACCCCACTGTCGGCAGCCCTGAAAATGGTTTTCTGTGGTTTCCCATTTTCACACCAGGCAAATGCTGGGGCTGTACCTTAATTAAGGCCACGGCCGCTTCCTTCCCACTCCTGGCCCTTCCCTGTCCCATCGTCGCCATAAGACCTAACTGTGTCGGTGCGACGTAAAGCAACTAGCAAAAAAAAAAAAAAAAAAATCCCTTGAAGGGCCTTGGCCAACCAAGCGACCGCTCCTCATCCCGAAAGCCTGCAGATTACGAGGTGTCGTATGGTCAGCACGACGAATCCTCTCGGCCGTTATTCTTGGCTTTCTAGACCGAGGCCGCTATCTTACCGTCAGGTAGCTCCTCAATTCTAGTCATGTAGGCTGAGTGGACCTCGAACCAGCCCTCAGATCCAGGTAAAAGTCCGTGACGTGACCGGGAATCGAACCCGCTACCCCTACACCACGGGGCCGGCCTAATAATAATAATAATAATAATAATAATAATAATAATAATAATAACGATCACAGTCCGCCTCTGTGGTGTAGTGGTTAGTGTGATTAGCTGCCACCCCCTGAGGCCCGGATTCGATTCCCGGCTCTGCCACGAAATTTGAAAAGTGGTACGAGGGCTGGAACGGGGTGCATTCAGCAGGGGAGGTCAACTGTGTAGACGTGGGTTCGATTCCCACCTCAGCCATCCTGGAAGTGGTTTTCCGTGGTTTCCCACTTCTCCTTCAGGCAAATGCCGGGATTGTACCTAACTTAAGGCCACAGCCGTTTCCTTCCCTCTTCCTTGTCTATCCCTTCCAATCTTCCCATCCCTTGCAAGGCCCCTGTTCAGCATAGCAGATGAGGCCGCCTGGGCGAGGTACTGGTCATCCTCCCCAGTTTTATCCCCTGACCCAGATTCTGAAGCTCCAGGACACTGCCCTTGAGGCGGTAGAGGTGGGATCCCTCGCTGAGTCCGAGGGAAAACCGACCCTGGAGGGTAAACAGATAAAGAAGAAGAAGAAGATAACGGTCACTACAACCAGATATTCAACTGCATCGCAATAATTGTTGATCATAATAATGGTGGCCCATTAATTTAATTTAATACAGGGTTATTCGGCTAAGATGTCCACCTGAAATAACTCGTGAACCTTTCGAGGTATCGACATTCTGTTTTCACCTTCAGTAATGTTACCAAGAGGCTCATAATAGAACTTGCAGCACTTTACTAGGGTGTCAATATCTGCTAAGGTAATAGCTGTAAGTAAGTAAGTAAATAATTCGTCTTTATTCGTGGCGAAGAAGTGGCTCGAAGTCGTCATTGTCACGTGTTCGTCTGAATTGTCTCTACCAACGGTTTAGTGCCATTTCGTCCAGCAACAAATTTCCTTGAAAAACGTGCCATTTCGTCCAGCTCGGTGTTACAAATTATTAAACGAGTTAATGAGTGCCATTTCGTCCAGACGAAATGTTGACAAGGGTTGAGGCAGTGCAGGTTAACGCTTACGTGCACAACCACGGGTTGTGGGATTTCCCACCCACCCCTGCTGTGAAATTCCATTCCTCCCCTCCCCACCTTTGTTTATGAACAGAGACTTAATTCGTTCGAATGATCTCTATGAATTAACATCTTTGTTAATTATGGAGTTTTCAACCACCACAAGGGGCCAACCTAGTTTATTACTTAGGGTATCGGTATACGGTTAAAAGGAATGAGAAGAAGTGCGGTGAAGTTGTGTGTGACGTTGTGTTAGCCGTTCTTGTAGTGGAAAAGTGTTTACTATAAACCGTGAAGTTATTAAAGATGAAATCCATAATACGTGTGTTCTTGATGTGGCTGCACAAGAAGTCCGCAACGCAATGGTACAGCGAAAGAAGAGAGCTCGCGAAGAAACCGATAAATCGATTTCACAGGTAGGTTTATATTTTTATAGTGACAATATTTATGCCCTAAACTCTAGGACTCCGCCCCACTGGCTTTTAAATGGGCATATATTTATTTAAATTAAGTTTGAACTCCTTGCAAATCCTGAGGCTGAAGGCCAAAGGAAGTAAACTAGCGAAGCGCGTTGACACTCTGCGAGCGACGTCTTGCTCGACAGACAGACAGACAGACAGACAGACAGACAGACAGAGATTGAGATAAAGTTCGATTCGGCTTCTACGATGTATCATACATGAAATTATGCCAAAATTTCACTATTCCAAGTAATGTACAGACAGAACTGTTATGTTATTCATACAGATAGTATAGTTCCTTTTGGTTTCGGATTTTTGACGACGAATTCAAACCTCTTCTACAATCCGCATTTGAACTAGTTACCAGAATTGTAAGTCCACTCTGCTTAGACAGCGAAGGGATGCTCAGGGAATTCAGGCTGAACCCAATCATCGAGATGAAGTTGAGTTGGATTCAGAAAGTTTGAAGATGTCAAATGGAAGTAATTTCTTACTGGCTGACGACTGTGGTTTTTTTTTTTTTCGTGTGGCTATTTCTAGCCGAGTGCAGCCCTTGTAAGGCAGACCCTCCGATGAGGGTGGGCGGCATCTGCCATGTGTAGGTAATTGCGTGTTATTGTGGTGGAGGATAGTGTTATGTGTGATGTGTGAGTTGCAGGAATGTTGGGGACAGCACAAACACCCGGCCCCCGGGCCACTGGAATTAACCAATGAAGGTTAAAATCCCCGACCCGGCCGGGAATCGAACCCGGGACCCTCTGAACCGAAGGCCAGTACGCTGATCATTCAGCCAACGAGTCGGACAATGTGATGGTGAGCGGATACTTATATTTGCCAGTTCCACAGGAAAAACTGCATTAAAAGAAAATAAGAATTTTTTCATGGATGGCACCTTTAAGAGTGTTAGCAAACAATGTTATCAGTTGTACACCGTCCATGTAGATTTAGGAAGTAATGTGGAAGAAACAAACGTAACCCCCGTAGTTTTCGCATTACATCCTGACAAGGGAAAGTTAACTTACATTCGCCTGTTTAACGTCATTCTTCGGGTGATTCCGGACTGGTCCTCTGAGACAGTAAACGCAGATTTCGAAGCTGGAGTGATCGAGGTAATCAACACTGTATTTCCTGCTGCAGAATTTCATGGGTGCTTTTTTCATTTTTCACAACGTCTATGGAGGAATGTACAAAACCTTAGGCTTGCCAAATTACAACACACGCCTGGAAATACGAGACTACGTGAGAATGTGCGCTGCTCTGGCCTTCTTAAAGACGACAGATATGGAGGAAGGCTGGCTACACATCCACAGTGTTGCTGTAGCACATGAGAAACTCAATGACTTTTTTTTACTATTTCATTGACCAGTGGTTAGAAAACCCTCATTTCCTAATTGATGTCCGGCTCCATGGCTAAATGGTTAGCGTGCTGGCCTTTGGTCACAGGGGTCCCGAGTTCGATTCCCGGCAGGGTCGGGTGGATGTGTCGTCTTGACGCGCAGGTCGCCTACGGGTGTCAAATTGAAAGACCTGCACCTGGCGAGCCG
The DNA here is from genome assembly GCF_040414725.1 of Anabrus simplex. Taxonomy (NCBI): domain Eukaryota; kingdom Metazoa; phylum Arthropoda; class Insecta; order Orthoptera; family Tettigoniidae; genus Anabrus; species Anabrus simplex. The sequence continues at coordinate 977,384,730 of NC_090266.1, forward strand.
AACATGTTCTCGGACACTCCCGGCACTAAAAGCCATACGCCATTTCATTTCCCAATTGATGCATGGAATTGTACCGGAAAGCGACATCGTACAAACAACGCTGTGGAAGGATGGAACCATTGCTTGAATGCAATCGTAGGCAAACCACGCCCTCGAATAAAACACCTAATTATGGCACTAAAGAAAGAAGCAGATTATTCTGACACGAAAATCATCAGGATTGACCTAAATTTAGAAGGTCTAAAGAGGAGAAACAAGTACATTGTAATGGACAACAGAATAGAAAGAGCAATTGAAAAATTGGAGAAGTCACGAGACATTGAAAAGTTTTTGATGAACGTCTCCTACATAATTAAAATGGATTAAGGGGAACAAAAACCTTGCTGATTTGCATCATCGGACAACGCATTAGCTGCTTCATACATTGTACACATTGTATATGTTTTTAAATAGACACAAAACTTGACAAGGTCGCTTCTTCCATTGCCAGATTTGGTTTGTGTTTTTAATCAAACCTTTGTAGTGATGATGATGATGCTTGTTGTTTTAAGGGGCCTAACATCTAATGTCATCGGCCCCTAATGGAACGAGATGGACGACATGATCTATGATAGTAACAATTTTATAATATAAACACTGACTAGAGTTAAAAGAATGGCGATGAAAAAAATGAGTATGAGATTAAAACAATCAGTGGATCTAATTCGCAATGCCTTATTTTCTAATAAAATAAAAGATAATACAGGGAAAAAAGGAATAAGGCATTGCCTGAACCTTTGTAGTAATGTGAAAATTGGCTGAACGTGACTTCATAGCAGTCTCGAGGAACGCAGTTAATAGTGAGTATATTATCTTATATTTAATTCTGTTAGGAATTTTTTTGTCCAGTGAACTACTTTTTTATTATAAGTCCGATTTTGATGTTTTAGGTGTCAAAATAAAGGGAAATTTCCCTAGATGTTTCGAAAGGACATAATTTCCCTAAATTCCCTTAGGGCTCCCTCCTAAAAGCCCTTCAAAATCCCTATGTAATTGTAATGAAATAAACAAATATTCCTGCTTAATATAAGATATTTATTTAAACAGATGTTTTTAGTAATGCAACTTTGGATATATTTTAATTATCACCTGATTTGTGAAAATATTTGTTTTTATTCTCACTATGTTGTTTACATTATAAGCATTTCATTGTAAAATATAGTTGACTTGTGGCAAACGGGCGGAGCGAGTAACGTCCATTATTACAAACATCAAAAAATTACCTATTTCTAACAAGGAACGCAATGAAATGAAACAGTTATTGTAGACCTGTCAAACTGTCAATCATAGGTGTTTGGACGAAATAGCACTAGTGGGCCGGTAGAGAGTTAACACGCCGAGCTCGATAGCTGCAGTCGCTTAAGTGCGGCCAGTATCCAGTATTCGAGAGATAGTAGATTCGAACCCCACTATCGGCAGCCCTGAAAATGGTTTTCCGTGGTTTCCCATTTTCACACCAGGCAAATGCTAGGGCTGTACCTTAATTAAGGCCACGGCCGCTTCCTTCCCACTCCTAGCTATTTCCTGTCCCATCGTCGCCATAAGACCTATCCGTGTCGGTGCGACGTAAAGCAAATAGCAAACCTCTGTTCGTGTGTTTGGACGAAATGGCACGACACGGTACCAACGGTCACGGCTGGCCATAACAGATCTTATCTCGGTCGTCAGCCAGGGAGAAGTGGGGCGGGTAAATCTTACCTGCCTCTCCGGAGCATGTTTGTCATACAAGTTCAGCACTAATGAGTTGAATCTGTTGACCTTTGAGTCAATGTCATGAAAATGACGTATATCATCACATGGTAAGTTATATGCGTCATTGCATAGGTCATCTTATTCAATATGTTTTATGTCTCGTAAAATAACGTAGCGTGCTTTATACTTCGGTCCACGGACAGAGTAACATAAGTACAATAAGTCGTGAGTTGAAATCCCAGGAGCTGGGATCTGTCCGTGCTTAATGACTTTCTGGGTTTGATTTGAAATTATAAGGTCAACTAAAGTGTGAGTCGAGTGGTCAGGGTAGTTAGACGTGGTTCGTAGCGTTAAGTGGTAGGATTTCCATGTTCAGAGCATGGCATATGTGACACAACTTATCCGATTCACTGGTTTGTTTTAACAAGTCAGTATTAAAATCCCCCATGACTAGGATATCTTCGTAGACCGAGATAAGATCAGTTAAAGCTGCTTCGAATTCCTCCACTTGTCTAATATTAGGTGGCTTATATTTTCTTATTACAGTCGAGTTCAACAAACATATACTCAGGTTGCAGGAGGAAGGCTTGGGTCTGAGGTGCAGATAATCTTGCATTTTAAATCATTCCTGTAGTAAAAGGCTACTCCACCACCTCGTCTGTCAGTGCGGTCATGTCGTAAGAGCGAGTAGTATCCGTCGAGATTTAGGTACAGCACATGACGGCAAATCTCCACGTAACCAGCTTTCTGATATGCCAATACAATGCACCTAATTATTTTCGAAAATCGCCTGTAGTTCTTCTAGGTGAGCTGCAATATATAGTGAATTTAGGTGACAACACGAGAGAGCTCTCGGGTGATTCATCAGCTGTCGCCTCAGAATGGATCCCGTTGCCCCAGGGTATGGGAGGGGTGAGGGTTGAGTTAAGGGGGGGAGGCGAGGAATGCGGGTCGTTGACACAAGGGATAGATTCGTTTACCAACATAACAGGAAAACTAATAGTAGGTACATGAAATAAGATGAGTTTACCTGAGAACAGCACTGAATACATCCACTGACTATTACATACACTCACTCACACACAAACGTGAACTACTGAAAACACACATAATAAAATTGAACAGTCCACTCGTTCATCCTACACAGCTAAGGCATTTATTTGCGCAATCGTGCATATTTGAAACTTTGTGTTATCTTTCAAAACACATATTCTCCCGTCCTGAGTCCAACAGTTTCTTGGTCCCCAAAAGTCTCTAGCACGATTTAATATACTTTTCCTCACACTTGTGAGGGACTCTTTGAAATGTCCACTCCCCTTCAGCGCACGCTTGGCTCGCCACACACGATCTCGATCGTGATGGCGCAGGAATTAATTATAATCGGGCGATTTCCTTGCGCAACCACTTGTGCAGATGTCCGGCTTCGGCACCCCAGCCGGTGCCAGCGGTCAACGTCACTCATTGAGAGGTCAATCGAAAATTTATTTTTTATTATACCCAGAGACTTATTATACACATCGTCAGACGGTTCCTCCGGGACGCCGTGTAGCAGTAGGCAATTTCGGCGACTATATTGCTCTGCCTTATCTAATGCCTCATCCTGTTTCTGAATTGTGTCCTCAATCGCGCTTAGTTGTTTCTTCAGGTCACCAATTGCAGTTGTTACTTGCGACTTGAATGCCTGGAAATCGCCGCCCAGCGTTTGAAGCACAGTCGGAGGGTTGGCAGCACTTACAGCGGAGTCCAAGCGAGCTTGAAAGTCCTTCATCACCTATTCAAATTCACTTATTTTCCTAGTTGCTTCTTTCAGAGCCATGACGGGAGTGTAAAACTGAGGCTTGTCAATTTATGTTCCACAACTACGCACAGATCAAACGCTTTCTGCAACTTATTATGCGAATCGAGTAGGATGTTTACGGAGCGAAATTACTCACTCATCACACTAGTCGCCATCTTTGTAGATATTTTGAAAATCGGACAAGTACTTCTCGATAAATTGGAATGTATTTAAACGTGCTTCATTTTCCAGCCGTGGGTCACCCTGTTCGATTGAAACACATACCAGGCCGTACGAAACATTACTGTTGACATTCAGAGTTCCTTCACCTTCTTCTGACTGCTACGTATTCGCTCTAGTGTGGCCATAAATACACTATGATAAACTGCATGATTTAACATCTTTAACATCGTCGCAGGTAACAGGTAAAGGAAATGCCAAGGATTTCCTTCCCTATCCTACTTGCCTTCGTTAACTCTAGCTCTTTTCCGAACCCGACTGAACTAGGTTTGCGGGGCCAAGGGAATCTTTCATTTTCACGCCTTCGTGGTCGCTCTCTTGATATTTTTCACTCTTCGAAGGGTCGAGCCTCTTCCTTTTCCCTTCTCATTACTCTAATAGGCTTCCTCATAAAATAACAATCACTTCCACCACCACCACCATTACTTTCCCGCATTTAGTGTAATGTTAACTGCTATCACACATCAAGGCTGCCAACCCACACCTTCCTTCACTACCACAAATTTCTCGGCCTGAGAGACGGCGTCACCGTCTCACCCATTCAGGGGAGGAATGAAGTCCATAACCACTCTGTCTTCCTCACATGTGTGTGGACACCGCTGCAACGATTTTTGTAAATTGCTTGCACATATTCTATCATTTGTCTTCTCAGTTCTTGGTATGTGTTGTTTCAATTTATTTGAGTTTATGGTGCATGCAGGGCGTACTAACGCTGACTGCAGCGTGCCTCCATGTGCCACACTGCCTGTGCGGAAACACTCCCCTCGCACGTCTGAACTTCGTCCTGATACCAGTCCTTTTTTAAAAAATGCTATTTTTTCGGGGCGTCGACCCATGTGGATCTTTTGCCTCTACTGGCACCATATTGTATGAACCTGCGTGTAATTGTAAGTGGAATGTTGTGTGTGAGGAAAGGAAGATTAAGGACGTCACAAACACCCAGTCCCCAATTAAAAACTCCTGACCCGGCCGGGAATCGAACCCGGGGCCGCCGGGTGACAGGCGGACGCGTTGCCCCCTACACCGCGGGGCCGGACTGCCGGTCCTGCTCATTCACGAATGAATTTTTTTACAAGTCGCTTTACGTCGCACCGACACAGGTCGGCCTTATGGCGACGATGGGATAGGAAAGGGCTAGGAGTGGGAAAGAGGCGGCCGTGGTCTTAATTAAGGAACTGCCTGGTGTGAAAATGGGAAACCACGGAAAGCCATCTTCAGGGCTGCCGACAGCGTGGTTCGAACCTATTATCTCCCGAATGCAAGCTCACAGCCACGAGCCCCTACCGCACGGCCAACTCGCTCGGTGGGCAGAGGTTAGTATCTCTGTTATTCGTCTTCTGCACGTTCCTACAGTCAAAGGCGCTGTTGTAATATGTAATTGTGCGGCTTTTATGTATTTGTGAATCAAAATATGGAGACTTTGGGAACATGCTATAAGGGGAGCGCAGAACGTCGTTCTTGAAGACAGCATTGTAGCTGTACCAGGAACTACCAGAAATGTTCGAAAGGATAATAATCAGCACACGGGTATAAACCCGACAACGTCGCTCTTGGTTTGGTACAGCGGATTAGTGCTATCTAGCCGAATGAATATCACTCATAATATTAAACGACACGGTGGTTAATGCTTCGAACGTCCTGGACACAGTACATGTACCGTACTAACATGTAGTCCACCCCGACAAGTCTCAACTGACTGCAGTGAGAATGAACTGAGAGAACATGATTTCCGAAATTCATGAATCGGAACGCCGGCCTTGAAGAATCTTCTTGGTGCGTGACCTTGCCGATACGAACATTGAGTCACATCTATCGCTAGCCGCGACCTTGTCCAAGTTATGTTCATGTCAGCTGACTGCAGCGTGCCTCCGTGCGTCACAGTGCCTGTGCGGAAACACTCCCCTAGCACGTCAGAGATACCGGTCCTGTTCATTCACGACTGTACTCAATACACGAATAGCGAGTGAACTTTCACTTTGTATTATGTGGCGCCGCGGCTCCCTTTGCGGAGAAAACATGGCCAACCATAGCTAGTAATCAGAATAAATGTACTCGTATGTATGTACAGCCATAGTAAAAACTATTCGTACACTTAATACTGAAAAAATAATTACTTAGTGCACTTATTTTCATGTACGTTGTATATCGTCAATAGGTTAGCTTTCTGTACACTATATGTAAAGATATGTACATCATAAAACATACAATTGATAGATGTCTCTGTCATTAATACATAAATAAATGAAAATACCATGATTTCATACTCATAAAAAGTATTCGTACAGTCCGGTTTTACTTTCATTCCCCACTGATTTGTGCACATTTAGTATTTTGTTCGCAGTCCTTCTGATTTTACAATGGCCTCAAGCCGCCTAGGCATGGAATGAACTAGTTTGGAGGTGAAGGTGGACTCAATCTTACCCCATTCTTCCAAAAGAGCCATTTTCAAAACTGGCTTTGATGAAATATTTCTTGTGCTGTCACTTTTTAAGATAAGCCCACACATGTTCAGTCGGATTCAGATGCGGGGATTGGGGGGTGTTATTATATATTTGGGTGTGTAGTATAAAATCCACAATCGTGTAACAAGGGCCGTATGCTTTGAATCATTATCCTACATGAATACATAATTACCCAGAAGTCCCATTGCGGCACTAGCTAGATGTTTCTTCAAAACCTCAATATAGCAACCTACTTCGCTGAGCTCATTCACCCCCAAACCATTAAACAACCCCCACCATGTTTCACTGAAGGAAGCAGATTTTTTCTTCGACTCCTGTGTTCGTTTTCCTCCACACCTTTTTGCCATATTCTTGAAAAAAAAAAAAGTCAATTTAATTTCATCCGTAAATATAACTCGATCCCAGAATTCTAGAGAAGCATGTTTATAGTCTACAGCATATTGTAGTCTTCTCTTCCTATTTACTGGGATAATTCAAGGTTTTCGCCTGGCATTTCTACAATGATACCCATTCCTATATAGTCCGACTCGTTGGCGGAACGGTGGTCAGCGTACTGGCGTTCGGTTCAGAGGATCCGGGGTTCGATTCCCGGCCGGGTCGGGGATTTTAACCTTAATTGGTTAATTCCAGTGGCACGGGGGCTGGGTGTATGTGTTGTCTTCATCATCATTTCATCCTCATCACGACGCGCAGGTCGCCTACGGGAGTCAAATAGAAAGACCTGCACCTGGCGAGCCGAACCCGTCCTGGGATATCCCGGCACTAAAAGCCATACGACATTTCATTTCATTCCTATATAAAACTTTTGAATTGTAGAAGCACAGATATTAAGTTTTAAAACATTTCCTAGTTCCGACCTCAGTTTTGCAGCACTGATTCTAGGATTTTTCTTAACTTACCTGAGGGTTAGTCTTTTAGTTCGATAGTCTACATTGCATGGGCGTCCACATCTACGTACATTTTTGATAGATTTTCTCTCACCAGACCTGTCAATAACTCCCTAAATTGTATACCTTGGTCTCTTTACAAGTTTCGATATTTCCGAGAACGATTTACAGGAACTACTGTATGAGCCCGGATTACAATTCTTCTCTCTTCTTCTGTTGTTTCTTTCATTTTGCGGCCCATCTTACTGATTGACTCTATCACTTGTTGTTTAGAACGACTGAAGCACAACTGACTTGGTACATGACGTGACCTTTCCTGCTTACCCGCGTTGCAAGGGATGTGAAATAAACCATCTGTACGAATACTTTTTATGCATCTATATTTCGAACTTTTTGGATTACACGTTTGTTAAAACAAACATTTTTAAAGTACTATTGTTATTTCCGGTACGTAGTCATATTCATGTTTCGCGAAATACCGAAATATAGAAAAGTAGTGAAATATCTAGCAGCCTATGGGCTACAAACGACAACATTGCTTAACGTTTAAGGTGTACGTATACTTTTTCCCATGCTGTATGTATCAGGGGCGTAGCCAGGGGGGGGGAGGGTTACTGGGGGTTTGAACCCCCCTATGCAGTTTTACAGAAAGAAAATCAACGGAAACTAGCAATAAACTAAACAAACATTCACCGGGCGAGTTGGCCGTGCGGTTAGAGGCGCGCAGCTGAGAGGTTGCATCCGGGAGATAGTGGGTTCAAATCCCACTGTCGGCAGCCCTAAAGATGTTTTTCCGTGGTTTTCCATTTTCACTCCAGGAAAATGCTGAGGCTGTACCTTAACTAATGCCACGGCCGCTTCCTTCCAACTCCTAGGCCTTTCCTATCCCATCGTCGCGATTAGACCTATCTGTGTCGGTGCGACGTAAAGCCACTAGCAAAAAAAAACATTCAAGGACATAATTGTAAATATAGCAGATCTGTTGAATCTTTTTTCTAAGAAGCCTCAAAATTCGATTTTAGATTGTAAAGTGAACATACATTTCGCTGTAAAACTGTTGACTTTGATCGTCTTGTTCTTGTTCTGTGTCTTGATGTAAGATTTTGTAAGGTACTGCAGTCTGAATATCAACATAATGCACTTGCATCAGTGTCCTTATATAGACAAGTCATGCAGGGGCGCACCTTCATAATGTTCTATCAGCATTTTATAACTGTATCCTCCCCCTACCCCCATACGCTACTCGTATGTATGTATAAACCAGCCAGACCTCAACCCGAAGGCTGAAAAATCAATCAAGGGAGTTATTTTAATTCTTACCAGAGCTGTGGTAGGCGTGCCGTCAGCCGCACTAGCGGATAATGGGCCATACCATTTGGAAATTTATTGTCTAGGCGTGTGATATGTGTTGTACATACGTAATGTAAATATTGGTGGTTGTCCGTGTGCAGGGACCACCGGAACCCCAAGACACCCACAGGAGAGATCCTCATAGTCCACCCCTGCTATTCCCCGTTTATTTCCCTTAAAAAACAAATAATACATTATCTTATAATCAGGTTACATAGTGGGCAAGTAACAGTAATTAAAAAAAAAAAATGTCTTTCTTGTGCTATTTTGGCACTTCAAGTATCGGAACATCATAACTAAAATATCTTCTCGTGCTTTCCTAGGTACTGTGTGAACAATAAACTAACGTATACAAAAGATAACATGTTGATAAAATTTAGTTGAAAATACATGTGACATGTCTATAACAATAATATTGGTGATAATAACAGTACCGGTAATGTGAATAATAATAATAATAATAATAATAATAATAATAATAATAATAATAATAATAATGGATATAGATTGCAATCATAGTAAAATAACCGAAATTAAAACAAGAACTACAGGTAAAAGTAAAATCTTTTCGTGCTTTCCTCAGCACTGTGTGAACAATAAAGTAACGAATACAAAAAAGTAATATTGCGTTCAAATTTAGTTGATAATACATGTAGACAACAATAATATTTGTGGTAATAATAACAACAACAACAATAATAATAATAATAATAATAATAATAATAATAATAATAATAATAATAATAATATAAATATTACAATAATAGCAAATACAGTAAAGTAAAACCATATTTACAACGGTAATAGTGTACACCGGTTATGAATGATTATTTACATTTTATGTTGATACAATATTTCTCGCCGAAGTGTTGTTTTGAATGTTATCAGTTCGCGTTCTTTATATTTTACCTCGAAGTATATGCTCACTGGGTTAGTACGCTTGCATAGGTTTTAAATAAATAATACCGGTATTGGTATAAAAATTCATACTAAGATAATAATAATAATAATAATAATAATAATAATAATAATATATGGCGCAGAACTGACTAAATTCAGATGTACGGTAATGGCATTTTTGGTAGGAAAGTAACATATTGAGGTATATTGAGCTCTATGAATAACAAAAATGCTATTTACACTACTCAATAAATTTGAACTTTTTTACCACAACATTAATAACATAGGTCGATCATAACTAATTTGCATGCGCCGAACACGAAAATGACAGTGAAAAGTTCGTAGCACGTCACGTTTTTGTGTTATAGAATTTATTTGATACATTGAATAAATCAGGATTTTTGATCTATTAAAAGTTACTTTGTTCTCATTTTTGTATGAACATTTTCAAGGGTAGATTAGATATAACAGAACTGATATATTAATAACTGACCAGCTATTAAGACATAAAAAACTACTCTTCATGCAATAAAATAGAGAAAAATACCTTATTTTTTTCTCTTATGTGAACTGGAATCTCCCCCTTTTGTAAAAACCAGCAATAATCGCCCATCATCGGAGGATCCCATCTTCCTTGATACCGTTGTTCCATTGCAGCAATGTCTTGGTGAAACCGCTCTCCCACCGAGCTCGATAGCTGCAGTCGCTTAAGTGCGGCCAGTATCCAGTAATCGGGAGATAGTGGGTTCGAGCCCCACTGTCGGCAGCCCTGAAGATTGTTTTCCGTGGTTTCACATTTTCACACCAGGCAAATGTCGGGGCTGTATCTTAATTAAGGCCACGGCCGTTTCCTTCCACTTCCTAGGCCTTTCCTATCCCATCGTCGCCATAAGACATATATGTGTCGGTGCGACGTAAAACAAATAGAAAAAAAACCGCTCTCCCTGCTCATCACTTACAGTCTCCAAGTTCTCAGGAAAGAAGTTCAAATGTGAATGTAAGAAGTGGATCTTCAGTGACATACGGCTGCCCGCTTCTTCGTAATTTCTCTATTAATTGGCGATAATTTTATTCCTTGTGATTCCCTGAAAAATCCTTTGACAACACGTGCAAAAGATTTCCATGCTCGTAATTCCTTAGGGTTAAGTTTTCTAAAAATGCTGTCCTTCAAAAGCTTTCTAATTTGTGGACCGACAAATATGCCTTCTTTTAATTTAGCATCACTGATGTTAGGGAACAGAGTCTAAGTATAGAAAGGCTTCTCCACTCTTATCTAGAGCATTCACAAAATTTTTAATTAGCACTAGTGTTATATGCAGAGGAGGAAGAAGTACTTTTTCACGTTGCACTAGTGGAGGATATTTAATATTATGTTCACTAGGAATACAACCTTTCCTGATAGGCCAGTCCTTCACCACATAATGCTGTGCGTTGCTCGACTGTCCCGCAAACATAAAAATACAACAAAAGTTAGTAAACCCTCCTTGTAATCCAAGCAACTAAGCTATTACTTTCAAATCGCCACAAATTGCCCAGCGATGTTCATTATAATTTACTGCATTCAAAATTAGTGACATGTTTTCATAAGTTTCTTTCATAGCGACTGAATGAGCCACTGGAATGGAAGGTTTTGTATTGCCATTGTGTAATAAAACTGCTTTTAAGCTTAGTTTTGACGAATCGATGAACAGTCTCCATTCTTCTGTATTGTATTCCGTATCTAATTCATCCATCAGCCCGATCACATTTTTTGCAAGGACAAACAGAATTTTCCATTGCGAAATAAGTAGCTTATCATTTCGTTTTCTGAACACTGAAATCTCGGTATCTCTTGCTAATAAGTTCCATTCTTGTAATCTAGAACCTAATAGTTCAGCATGTTGCTTGTAAAGACTGATCATTAAGTTCTGCCTGTCGTATCAGATGAGGTGTTTTATGACGTTCGAGAATGGAGGTAGGGTCACCGGAAGTTGAAGGGTAGTTTGAGAATTCTGATTGTTCGTGTTCCTCTGGAATGATAAAATCTTCCCCACCGAGGGGAGGGATAGGGGCTGGAAGCTCTGGACAATGTGGCACGGGTCTAGTGGTTGATGGCAGATTAGGATATACAATGTTACCTTTAGTTTTCCTTGAAAATCCATCTGTTTTGGTAATACAGAAGTAACAATTTTCAAGATGACTGGTAGGCTGTCGCCAAACCATTGGAACAGCAAAAGACATAAATTGTTATTTTTCCCCCGCAACCACTCTGTTAGCTTCACGTAACACGTTACACAACACACGTGTGGTGCCCAATTTTTAATCTTGATTACCTACTTTAAAGCCAAAATACAAGTAATATGCTTTTTTTCACATTGTCTGTAATAGATCGACGTTATGATTTCAAAACAGATTCTCCACAAACATACCACAAACTATTTGGAGAATTTTTACATGAACGACGATTGCCATCCATTTAACACCATTGCAGAGTAACTACAGTAGTACAGCTCACAACACTTCTACAATAAGAACTGAACGTTTCTTGTCTCATAATACAACAGCAAGCAACCGTATTTTCACAATACAACGGCAACCAACCATTTTTCTTTCCATTAGTCAGTTATAGCCGGATGAGCCTACCCTCTGTGCAGACGCATAATAAGGGTAATAAATCGATAAAACACCGCGAGGGGTAATAAGGGGCCCATTCACAGCCGAGGCGGTTGGCGAGCCGGTCCATGTATAAAATCACCACCCCGAACCCGACTGGCTCGACCGTGACCATACACTGGCGCCAGTCTGTATTGCAAATAGTATGTGCATTGCCTAGCCTAGTTTTTGTTATGGCCCAACGAAAACATTCCAAAGTGGCTGTAGCTGTTGCAGCATTATTGTGCGTTGATGAAGAAAATAAGAAGAAACATGTGTGGATGAAGGAATGGTTGAGAGACAAACCACGATTTTCACACGTGAGCCTATTAAGAACTCTGTGCGTACAAGAACCTGCAGATTATAAGAACTTCCTGCATATGGACAGCGACAGTTTTTGCGAATGGTTGGAGTTGATTCGGCCAAACATAGAGAAACAGGAGACACACTTGAGAGATACCATCAGTGCTGAAGAGAGGTTAATTGTAACATTGCTACTTCTAGCGACAGGGAGAAGTTATGGAGACCTGAAATTTAGCAGTGTAATAACTCCTCGGCTACTTGGAAAATAATTCCACCGGGCGAGCTGGCCGTGTGCGTAGAGGCGCGCGGCTGTGAGCTTGCATCCGGGAGATTGTGGGTTCGAATCCCACTGTCGGCAGCCCTGAAGATGGTTTTCCGTGGTTTTCCATTTTCACACCAGGCAAATGCTGGGGCTGTACCTTAATTAAGGCCAACCCGCTTCCTTCCAACTCATAGGCTTCCTTTCCTATCCCATCGTCGCCATAAGACATATATGTGTCGGTGCGACGTAAAGCCCGTAGCAAAAAAAAAAAAAATCATTCCTGAGACGTGTTGGGCAATCTTCGATACGTTGCACCCGGAATATTTGCACGTAAGTAGGCCTACACAATTTTGATTGTGTTGTATTATAAGTTAGCTTTTATGGAACAAACGTAATATTCTTTTGAAAGTAATTAGTTTGAGGAATGTTATTTCACTACTAATTATGAAATACAGAAAATTTCACTATTGTAATAATGTATGATATATACTTACAGTATTAACAATTTAAGTGCAGAGGCGCGAGAGGCATATGTGTCATAACAGAATGGTCTATAGGCTAATAATATTTGAAGGAGAATATCGGGAGACCATGGATTCTTCTTCCTCTTCTTCATATTATTATTATTATTATTATTATTATTATTATTATTATTATTATTATTATACGGTCTGAATGTTGCACTAACACATGGAAGGTATTGCGCGACGCAAGGATGGGAAAGCTCCAGGACTCGCCCGGTACATTTCAATAAATTCTTTCCAGAACTGCTCATTCTCCTCAAAAGTCATTGTTATTCGAAGTAGGCCTAATTAACTCACACGGAAACAAAATTAAGTTACAGGCGAAACCACAGCGAGCCGGTCAGGTAGTGGCCATTCACACACTGACGGGTTTGTGAACCGGTCGGGTTCGCCGGTTTGGCTGTCGAACCGCCAACACGGACCCAACCTCGAGCCCAACCCTCAACAACCCCCCATACACCTTCGAGCCGGTCAGTGCGACCAAGGTCACGAACCGGCTCGCCAACCGGGTCGACTGTGAATGGGCCCCTTAACACTCATTCAAACCATAAAAGAAAAAGTATGTTTCAAATGATACTTTAAAAGAACGGAAGTTATACGTATTTGCGTAAAAGATCTATGTCAAAGAACGTAACCTCTTTCAAAGTGAGTAGGTTTCAACACATTTTTATACTATTAGCTAACTAAAAAACCGTCCTAGTTCGTGAACCATGGGCAACGGTTGAGTAGCCTAGTAAGTGGTCCTGAGAATCGTGATACCATTTGCTACGGAATCGGAGTGGGCATCCCGGACATATTCTGAGTCATGGTCCTCATTTGTGCTCAGGCGGCTAGGACTATACAATCCACCGTGGTCCCTAACCCATTAGAGGAAAGATCCTCACTTGGTCTACGTGTAAGTAGGGTAGCATCCTACTTCATGAATTTATCGAGCTCAGAACATTTTAAGAAAGCCTCGGACCTAAGGGAGTAACGGAGTCACACTCCCATTTGACAGACGAGGGACACCTTGCAAACAACTTAGCGAACGAAATGGAATTCGATGAGGAGCTATCAATATTAATGGGGATTATGGAAGAAAGTAGAAATGGCTTGAGTCACCAAAGGGGATGCATCTGGATGTGCTAGGAGTAAATGCTGTTCGGGTAAGGGGATATAAGGAGGAAGAGATAGGGGATTGTAAAGTGTATTTGACGGGTGTTAAAAAGGGAAGGGCAGAGTGTGGGGTAGGGCTGTTCATCAGGAATACTAGTGCACGCAACATTGTTTCTGTTAGGCACGTAAATGAGCGAATGATGTGAGTAGATTTAGCAGTTGGAGGAATTAGGACGAGCATTGTCTCAGTGTATTCACCATGTGAGGGTGCAGATGAGGATGAAGTTGACCAGTTTTATGAAGCATTGAGTGACATCGTAGTCAGGGTCAACAGCAAGGATAGGATAGTGCTAACGGGCGATTTCAATGCGAGAGATGGAAAGAGAACTGAAGGATACGAAAGGGTGATTGGTGAATGTGGGGAAGTTATGGAAGCTAATAGGAATGGGAAGCGTTTGCTGGACTTCTGTGCTAGTATGGGTTTAGCATTTACGAATACATTCTTCAAGCATAAGGCTATTCACCGTTACAAATGAGAGGGCAGGGGCACCAGATCCATAATAGACTATGTCTTAACCGACTTCGAATTCAGGAAATCTGTTAGGAATGTACGGGTTTTCCGGGGATATTTCGATGATACAGACCACTATCTGATCTGCAGTGAACTAAGTATCTCTAGTGTAACGGTTCAAATCCCGTTACAAGATAATATGTATATTATTATTATTATTATTATTATTATTATTATTATTATTATTATTATTATTATTATTATTATTATTATTTTATCTGTGAGATTACTATTATTTTGATATAATTCTTGTTCAATTCAATTTGCAATGCTTGTCGCTTGCAGGATTGTACTTAGATGTATGCATATATACGTGCGTGGAAAATAACACTCAATACATGTGCAGTGAGAATTGTTATATATCAGATGTTGGATATGACGTTGTTATATTTTGCACTACTGGCGATTCTGCCAAGTCATCGCCACGTCATGGCTACGCCATCGTATTTAGTTAGCACTGAGCTCACTTTCTTTGAGAAACCCAGCGAGCCGGCGGCGGTACGGCTCTACTTCTAAATTGACGTTTTAGCAGATTTTGGCTCTGTCTGGTGGTTATGGGCTGAAGCATAGACATCCAACCAATCCCAAGCTGCCATTCATATCGATTTATATCGGCAGAGCACGATCTCGAAACCTAGTTGCCAACTCTAATATTTCCATTCGCCACGTGGTTAACCTATCTCTCTCAGCGTGTATGGTATTCGGTACGGTTCGCGATCTTTTGCATTTTCCTTCAATATTTAGTGTGTTTTTCATATTGTTGGAGGGTTCCAGTGACTCTGAGATCAGTAGAGTGTTCCCTTTGTAGGCCATCACCTCTTTTCTGTCCCAGCCATTAGCCGTTAGTGATGCGTTATTTCCTCATTCTCTTTTATTGTTAATAATATATTCTCTTTTAGTGCCACATATTGTTGGAAAGTGTAGTTCTTGTGAATTTGTTTTCAATCCATATTCATTCGTTTTTCTGAGTACTGTATTACAATTTACAAGGGCTGTTTACCGCGGTCATATTGCATCAGCTGTTCTCGCAAGCGTAGCGCGCTGGCAACAGAGGGAAGGTGATGCTCATTTGTTTTGCGAAACTTCAATTTAGAAGTAAGGCCGTGCGGAGTATATATGTAATATTTGCCGCGTTGTGGGAGTATGTCATTGTTATTTCTGGAGATTACGTAGCTGTGTCAACCAACGTCTATAAAAGGTGGGTGCATATTGTAGCGTCAGTCATTATTTAAACGGAAGCAGTACAGTAAAGAAGTCTACTAGATGAAGAGGCCACAGTCGGTCAGTCAACGAGTGTGAACGAGAGATGGAGAAGACTCAGTGAGCCATTACTTATTGGTCATTGAGAGAGTGAGGACAAAGTTGGTCCGTCACTTAGTTGAAGACACGGACGCAAGGGCTTACCATGGAGTCACAGAGGGACACACTTGCATAGAAGTGATACCATATTGACTTACAAAGAAGTCAGATGATATGGAGAAGAAGCAGTCACAAGGATGTATCACCAAATGAGGCGTGACACATCTACAGTAAGCACCAGATCAAAGGAATACGTCGTAATTACACTCAAAGTGTTGAAGGTACAGTCAAGTGAATCAGTGAGGGAAATATTTCGAATAAATTGTTAAATGTCCGGTCAAGAAGAATTCAAATTCATGCCTAGTTTCTTTCAGTTGCAATGTCATAATTTCATATTCTCATCTATTTTATCGCAACAAGACTCACTATTTTTGATATATTATTTGAAGAATATATATTGTTCTATCAAACGAATTCATAGTTTCATTTCATTGACAGTAAAATATCTTAACCTCAAAATTAATGGGGAAACCGAACGCCAATCTCCTTTTCCCAGAACGTATATGGTATGTTGTCAAAAGTAAGCTTATTACCCCACACCCTGTTAGTATTAAAAGTCTCAGCTGATTTCTTGAAAGTATTTTTCAATTTCCATAATCCCGTTCTTGACTTTTAGTAAGGAGGCAAAATTAAATATCTTTTTAGTAGGTGAGACTTTCATTGTCAATTCCTTGAATATGGCCATAAAATTTCAGTCGTCTCTTTTCTAATAGTATCTGATATTCCCATAATGTTGGTATAATTCAGATGACCTCCTTTTCATTCAGACTCCTATGCATAAGGACCAAATACTTTCGTGAGAATTTTTCCTTCTTGTTCTTCTAAAGTTTAAGTTAGTAATCTGTCTTCAATGATCAAGGTTTCTGATGGGTATGATGCTTCATGCTTAACTACAGTATCATACCGGTAGTGTTTTAATTTAGCGTTCCGAGATACGGTATTGATTTCCAGTTGTACATGCTTCATGTGATACTAGGCCTATAGGCTTTTTGTCACAGTCTGGAAATTTCACCCAAGAGGTGAAATTCATCAGTTACAGTCTTGTGCAGAAATTGAATTACGGGCCAATTTCACCCAAGAGATAAAATTAATCAGGTTGACCGCGTGGTCAGCTGCATTCGGTGTGGAGATTTTCTAAAAACTATTGAGTGTGTGCCAGTGCCAGGCAAGTCTGTTCCGTACTAGTTGCGCGAAGCTACTGTGTTCACTTAGCCACGCAAGCTAGATGCTGTACCATATATTGTCGTTCAATTTGTGACACATGTGGCTTGTTTCTTTCTTAAATTTACTAACAGCTCGCCCCTGCCAAAGCGATTCTGGCGAGGTTTGTAAAATTTGATTGATTGTTGCTGTTGGTTAGCGCATGACGTCACAGCCCCATAGCTCCCAACCGGCGACATCACAGCCTCGCCACTACAGTGTACCCTATATATATACAGTATATTTGCTATTGGCTTTACGTCGCGCCGACACAGATAGGTCTTATGGCGGCGATGAGACAGGAAAGGGCTAGGAGTGGGAAGGAAGCGGCCGTGGCCTTAATTAAGGTACAGCCCCGGCATTTGCTTGGTGTGAAAATGGGAAACCACGGAAAAGCATCTTCAAGGCTGCCGACAGTGGGGTTCGAACCTACTGTCTCGCGAATACTGGATACTGGCCGCACTTAAGCGACTGCAGCTATCGAGCTCGGTGTACCCTATATTAAAAAGCGATTACAGTCACTTTATCGTTCAGTTGAAAAGACTTAGAAATTGCAACCAATGTGTAGTATGAGATTCATGTCATATAAAGATATATTCAGATTATCATTCGGTTCAACATTTCAAATTCCAAAAAAATAAAAATGTATCATATCATAAGATAAACGGTAGGCCTAGGCTATATTACATCGGTCCCGGTACCCTAATTCCAAATTCCAGAAGTCCCCAAATTCCAAAAAATTACAAGGATGCTAAAATTCAAAAATTAGAAAACTGGAGATCTAAAAAATCTGACATTCCCAAATTTAAAAAGTATCACAAAGAATCACCTCATTCCTAAAAATTCCTGTGGTGTCCAAAATTGACAGACGTTAGAGATACCACCTTCGAAGATGCCAAAAATTCGAAACTGACAGATTTGAAATTTCAAAACTATTCGAACGGTCAAAAACTCAAACAGGGAAAATTCGAAGATACAAAATCCAAAAAATTTGAAAATCCAAAATCCCCCAAATCCAAATTTAGGTTGTATCCCTAATCCAAAATCAAAAATCAAATCCAAAATCAAAAATACGTTGCAGCCCTGATCGAAAAACCCCAAATTCCCCAAATTCAGAAAATCTCTGAAATTATTTGCTATCCCTGATTCAAAATCCAACAGTCAAAGCCAAAAATATGTTGACACCCGTGATCCAAATTTTAGGCAGTGGCGGCTGCCGTAGCCCCAAATAATACCTACTCATTTTAAATTATTTTGTAGTTGCATCTCGAGGTAAGTTAGTACTTTAGTTTCAGGAAAAGGTGTAGACTATTATACGTAGTTAGTTGGACTGCATATCGTTGGGGAGCATATACTGCATTTTTAAAATTTTTTTTTGGAAAACTCTAAACTGGGTTTTAATGGAGTTCAACCAGGATTCTATGGTAAGGCACATAGGGCCTTCAAAAAGTATGTTACACATGTCATCCCCCACTAAGATCATTGCGCAACAAGAGTGGCGCATTGTCACGAGACAGTACATAGTATGGGCTTCCTGCAGACACCGTTCTGCTGCGGTAATGATGATAGGTGCATCACAGTGTGCGAGTGAAATGGAGCGTCAACTGGAAATGTAATCCAAAGTTGAAGAATGCGGGACAGTACAATTCTTGGGGGTAAAACGTCTAAATTGCACAGAGATTCACCATGAAATTCTGGTGGTATATGGACCAAATGCAGTGTTGCATCCAGCCATAGTGAAATGGTGCCAATAATTTGACCAAGGCATTATACACGTGGGTGATATTTTTCCAGAACGAAGGCCGTCAACATCGGCTACAGACGACACTGTCCAGGCAATTGAGGAAATGATTCACAGCACTTGCAAAGTGACTATGGTGCACATTGCTCAGCAGATGCACATCTCAATAGGCAGTGCTCATTCCATTGTCTGAGATCTTCAGTAGTGTCGGAAATTGTGCTCACGCTGGGTTTCACAATCATTGACACCTGCACACAAAGACGCAAGGTTTATGGCGTCTCTGGACTTCCTTCAGCTTTACATCGTGTAAGCCAATGGCATCTTGAGCCGCATCATTACGGGCGATGGAATACGGGTGCATAATTTCACACCTCAACAAAGAGAGCATACTCTGTTAGAGGCAGGAGTGTTCTCCCCCTCCACGCTCCTGCTGACGTCAGTTGGCCGGCTATCGCAAGATGAGGCATTGCATTTCGTTGACTACGCACATTTATTTTGCAATAAATGGAGCTGCAATGCACTTTAACACTTTTGAAATGTATAGGGGAGAATATTATTTTATTTATTTATAAATAACAGGTTATTTCTGGTTAAAATCAGAGTCCCTTATTAACAGTTCCAATTACACGTTTGATCATTTTTGACAGTAAATGTGATTAAACTACGACGGCGACATGATTTAACTTGTCATATAAGTACACAACAATGTAAAAAAGCAGTAACTGAAATGGGCAGCTATTGAAGAGATGCATACAATAAAAATTTAGTGTTTTTATTTGCTGATGGTTGTGGTTATTGCTTTAAGAGGAAGTTCAACTGTGCAACGTTTGCCATTGTACTGTAACTGTTAGTGCTACTAACTGCCATCATCAGAGGCCCAGTACTGCCAGAGATTTAAGAATGGTAATAGGCTGGTATGAGGTTCAAATGACACATTTAGCTCTCCTCTGTTGGGCTGTGTCTGAAAAGAGCTCAACTACCTCGGGACAAGGAATTATTTGGAAGAATTGCCACTTCTGAAGAGCATGCACGGTATGCCACACATACACTACTGCTCAGAGCTCAGATGTATGTGGGGGGGCCTCAAGGAAGACACTTCAGTCCAATAAGCACTATCCCTTTAAAACAATCACCACCACTACCACCTGCACTGTCAGCAGGAAATTTATGCTGTTTACCGAGATGTGATGTCCAGCTTCTTGGCTAAATGGTTAGCAGGCTGGCTTTTGATCAAAGATGTCCCGTGTTTGATTCCCGGCCAGGTAAGGGAATTAAGCCGTCATAGGTTAATTTTTCTGGTTTGGAGGTTGGGTTTTTGGGACCATTAGATTTCATCTTAGGTAGGGACCCATCCTCACAGATAGGTATGTCTATTGACCTGCACACCATGCCTCTCCGGTGGTCATATGCTGTTGTTTTTATTATTATTATTATTATTATTATTATTATTATTATTATTATTATTAACCCAGCCTCTATTAACACTAATTAGAAGGAATGTGGAAGATGCCCGACCTTCTAAGAATGAAGGCATCAGCAAAAGAAAAGGAAGTTCGAAGAAGGGGGTGAAAATTAAAGACCTCCAGGCCTTGCAAACCTAATAATGTTGGGGGCAAAAGAGAACAAGTGTTGACCAAGGGTGGTCAGATAGGAAAGATGAAAGTGGGTATGGCTTGACACAAGTAAGCAGAAGCAATGGAAGACTCAGCTACAGGAACCAGGAACGATGGTTGTCAATCCATGCTCCCAAATTATCCCCCAGGACCCCATTTAGTTGCCTCTTATGACAGAAGGAGGATACCGTGGGTACATTCTACCACCCCATATCTACAGGGTATTTATATTGCTCCTATAGCGTTTGTTTTTTTGGAGACTCCCCCTACCACCAAAAAATCCAACCCCTTCCCCCCCCCCCGTGAAAAATATTCCTGGGTATGGCCTTGCTTTCAACTATCGCCCAAAAAGTGTCTGTTAATTATGGTTGAAGATAATGTTTTCATACGTTTTTCCAAAACATACAGCATTATTAAACAAAAGAGAAAATAAAGTAAAAAAAAACATAGCAAACAGCATTATTCATATTTCTGGATAGGCCATGGTAGAACTCACGGTCTCCGGACATCTCGCCATTAGATTTTTTATTTGTGGGGTCATGTGACAAGTATGGTTTATGTGATCAACATGGAAACTGAAGTGCAATTATTGGGAAGAATTTCCACTTCTGAAGAGCATGCACATACACTACTGCTTGGAGCTCAGATGTATGTGGGGGGCCTCAAGGAAGACACTTCAACCCAATCATGCACTATCCCTTTAAACCAATCACCACCACTACCACCTGGACTGTCAGCAGGAAATTTATGCTGTTTACCAAGATGTGATTAATTTTCTTTTCCCTCTTGTTCACTGTTGTCACAGCTACTCGTAGTTATTGCTAACTCATGAAGACCTGATGTTTGAAGTTTTGTTATTGTTAATATCTTTTCAAGTTGCACTTCTTCAGACTGTTATTAATTTCATAATAAAGTAAACTTAATTTTCATGTGTTGCATGGATAATATTATTACTCTAGGCTGACATTTCCTGTTACAGATATCATCATCTACTGTTACAAACTGAAAGTTTGTTTATGTAATACACTATTGAATCAGTACAGAAATTGACAAGGAATATGTCCTCAAAATGATGCATATTAAGTTACAACCACCATACACACACTGGAGGAAATCTGAACTTGTTATTAATTAGATTTGCAGGAGTTATACAAGTATAGCATTGAAAAATGAAAATGAATGATAAGGAAGCCCACATAAAGAAAGCGATAGTCTTAAAGTGCTTAGGTGTTAATATAAGGAAAGAACTTCATTGGGGTGATCGCATTAACAAGATTGTAAATACAGGTTACAGATCTCATTGCATGGTTATGAGGATATTTAAGGGTTGCAGTAAGTATGTAAAGGAGAGGGTATGTAAGTCTCCAGTAAGACTTCAATTAGAGTATGATTCCAGTGTATAAAACACACTCCAGGATTTACTTGATAATGGTTCAAAGGAAAGCAGCATGATTTGTTCTGGGTTATTTCGAACAAGAGTGCAGTGTCACAAAAATGCTGCAAACCTTGGGCTGGGAAGACTTCAGAGTGAGGAGATGAGCTGCTTAACTAAGTGGTATGTTCCAAACTGTCAGTAGAGAGATGGTGTGGAATGACATTTGATGAATAAGCTCGAGTGGAGTTTTTAAAAGTAGATTTTTTTTTTTACAATTTGCTTTATGTCACACCAAAACAGAGCGGTCTTATGGTGATGATGGGTAGGAAAGGGCTAGGAGAGGGAAGGAAGCAGCCATGGCCTCAATTAAGCTAGCTGGTGTGAAAATGGGAAACCATGGGAAAATATTTCAGGGCTGCCGACAGTGGGTCCGAACCCACTATCTCCCGAACGCAAGCTCACAGCTGTGCGACCCTAATCGCGCGGCCAATTTGCGCAGTAAAAGGTAGAAAGGATCACAATATGAATTCGTTGGATTTCAGGAGGACAAAGTGGAGCAAATATTCATTTACAAGAAGAGGAATTAGGGATTGGTATAATTTATCAAGGGAAATGTCCGATAAATTTCCAAGTTCTTTGAAATCATTTAAAAAACGATTAGGTAAACAATATAGGAAATCTGCCACGTGGGCAACAGCCCTAAATGCAGATCAATGATGATTGATGATTTATCAATTTAAACTTAGCACCAAAAAAAGAAATTTTGTTCAATCATTAATGTTATCTGTTAACTATTTCTATTTCAGATCGCAGGGGCACTGAGGAAAGCTTGGCCCTAATCAGGATGTCTTTGAAGTCTCCTTCAACAATGGCAGAGTCAGGATCTCATTTTGAGGGCAGTGTGCCACATATTTTTGTGACACTGGGAGCATCGGTATGTGTATCAAACTAATGGTCTAATTCTGAAAACATTTTGTATTGCTTGTGTGTGAATTTTCAAGGTGATAGAGTCATGCTAGTACTCTTTGACATTGTGGTCAGCTGTCTTGCATTTGCTGCATGTTTTAATTCTGTGTCAGCCCTGTGCTTTAAGGTTCTGCTCCTTACCCAGAGGTCCCAGGTTCATTTCCTGGTCCTTTCAAAAAATTTTATCCTGGAGGGTTGGAAGTGTTTTCATTTAGCCTCATAAGACCAAGAAAGGACCTGTCTGACCTGTGGCACTCCAGTATGACCAGGATGGCAGTCGCCTGGCAGACCAAAGTTCTTGATGAGCTGAATGTACAACAGGGTTTTGGTTTGGTTTAATTCATTCTTTATGATTACCTCTGTCACTACTCTACAGGGGGCTGCCTAGCCAAGAGGGTAAGGCATCCTCAGTTCACCCAGAACAATGTGGGTTCGATTCCCTTTCAGGAAGGCAACAAATTTAAGAAACAAGATTTCCACTTCTGGAACAGGATATGGCCCTGAGTTTCACTCAGCCTACACCAAAAATGAATACCAGTTTAATTCCTGGGACAAAGAGAGCTGAACCGGGTGAGTTAGCCATGCGGCTAGGGGCGCGCAGCTGTGAGCTCGCATCCGGGAGATAGTGGGTTCGAACCCTACTGTCGGCAGCCCTGAAGAAGTTTTTCCATGGTTTCCCATTTTCACATCAGGCAAATGCTGGGGCTGTACCTTAATTAAACCACGGCCGCTTCCTTCCCATTCTTAGGCCCTCCCTATCCCATCATCGCCATAATACCTATCTGTGTTGGTGTGACGTACAGCAAATAGCAATAAAAAAGGCTTCTGATAAGTTCACCTGCATACACCCGAGTGTCAGTGGGTAGGGTCTGACACATCCCACTCTGATGAGTCTAGTGTCAGACCTAAGACGAAACGCTGGATAATAGAACAAACACCTGAAAAGCCTTACATCTGATATGTTTTTGACATTAATAAAAAGAGAGCCAAGCTTACAGCTAACCATTCCATCCCACTTAGCACTGAGGTTACGAATAGTAGAAGCCCTTACCTTCCAGTCCTCCAAGGATAATAAGAGAGAAAATCTATACAGAGTTGGCTTTGCTTTGCTACTGTACAGTAGAGTCCTGGTAGTTTGATGTTCCCTGCAATTCAAGCCAGCCTTAGGGAAATTAAACTTTACAAAATGAAGCGAATCCCCATTTATATATGTTTCTCAACAGTACAGCTATCGAAAAAAGTAGCTGCTCTCTTGAACCTAACTCCCCTTCGCTAGTATTTGAAGACAGACAATGTTACATGTTGTTTGACCATGGTTGGATGTGGCCTGATATGTGTAGATATAGTGGACCAGTTCTGCATGTTATTATTGTGGTAATGAGTAGGGCTGGTATTCATGAGGTTGTACTTTTGAACACAACTTACTGCTTGTTATTTTTTTAAAGAAAATATTAATGCTCTTGTCTTCCTTATGACTCTTTCAGTAATTAGCACGAAGTTCATGAATTCATTATGCTATGACTTTATCATTATTTATAATGACATTTTGGCTTTTGATAGGAAGAATGATAGATTGTATTCTCAAGAAAAGTATATTTTGTGGCATAAACAAAAAATTATAGTGGTGTCTGCCTTAGGAAATGCAAACAGTTAAAAGTACATAAATAAAAAATACAAAAAAAGCCATAATTTAATATATAGTCCATCTTCCTCCTAACTTGATCACATCTTGCAGTCGACTGGGCATGGAGTCGACTAGTCTTTTCAAATAATGATTGTTCTCAGTCACGGCACCCCAGGCATCCTGGATGACCTTTCACGTATCATCAGGATGTCTTGGGGAGGGACTGAGACAGATTTTCTGCATATGCTTTTATACTTGTGCCCGCAATTGGGTTCAGATCCATAGAACGACGAGGCCAGTCTGTCAATTCAGTATCTGATCTGCTTGCAAGCCAGTCTTGAATCAATTGATGTATACTGTAGAGACTGGATGATTATCCCGCTGACAGTGAGGAATTCCATCAGGACACAACAACGTAGTATAAAGAACTAACTTATATAATTTTCCAGCAAATGTTTATGTTTGTGCTGGTTCAATTTTTTGCAAATGGGATGGATTGTGCCCATTCCATGATAAGAAATCCACCCCCAATGCAACACACACACCTGACCACTGCGGGCATGAATGGCGGTGCATCTGTGGTCAAATCGGGTGCCAGGAGGACGATAACCAAAGCAGTAGAATAGGTGACTTCATCAGAAAAGATCACCCTTTTCAAATCCTGATCACAATTTGCCAACTGCAAAGACAACACACTGTCTGTGTGCTCCTCCTTAAGAACTTCCCCAGGAAATGGCATGCCATGATCTCAAATTGGCAGCAACGATTTCTCACAGTCTATTCAAGGCCAGAAAATTTAACACCTACCTTCGAAGTAGCAGCAGTTGGAAAGGGATTCTTTTAAACCTCTGTCACTAAACTACCATCCTCCTTTGATGTTCAAATTTTCCTTCTATAGGGTGTCTACTGATGCTGGAAATACTGGAATTATACTGAAATTTAATATAGGTACTGGAAATATACTGGAATCTTGAACCATATACTGGAAAAATTATAAAATATACTGGAACAAATATTATCATTCTTTATAATCTACCCTGGATATTCGCACTCCAAAAATCCAGGTAATAAGAATAATTGTTTAGGTTGGCATTATAACTTAAAGTGATTTTATTGAAAAGTAATACTTACGTAGTACAGTAGTAACAGTACAGTTACTAGAATAATAACTTGTGATATTTCTAATAACCTGGCGTCGGGACGTGATGACCTCATCACCCAGCATCTCCCTTGGTGCTGTAGACATTCATTAACTTCTCTTTTCTACTAATACTGTTTTCAGTTTCCATTCCCTATTCCTTCATTCTTCTTTTTTGCAATGCTTTATGTATACCGTTATAACAATGGATGCATTATATTATATTCTATACTGCAAGTAGCCTATATTATGCGTATAATATAATTCATCCATTGTTATTTATTTATTTATGTACTTATATTGGTGTTGCACTTATTTTTCAGAGACAGTGAGTAAAATAAGAGGAAAGACTTCTTTCAAAGATGACTGGTTGGACAGAACAATAAATTAAGATTGGAATTG
This sequence comes from Anabrus simplex, assembly GCF_040414725.1. Lineage (NCBI taxonomy): Eukaryota > Metazoa > Arthropoda > Insecta > Orthoptera > Tettigoniidae > Anabrus > Anabrus simplex. Next base: position 977,410,881 of record NC_090266.1, read on the forward strand.
GCTTCAGAGAGTGGAAAGTGATAACTATAAAGGGTATATTGCTATTTATGTAGGACTAGTTTTGAAATTAGCAACTTCATCGTCATAAGACCTATCTGTGTTGGTGCGATGTAAAGCCACTGGCAAAAAAAAAAAAAAAAAAAAAAAAAAAAAAAAAAAAAAAAAAAAAAAAGCAACAGCAACATGGGGGAGTGTCTTCAGTTCGATCTCATGCCAAAGGCAAAAGGCACATTGAAAGAGTAAACGCTTCAAGTTCCAGCAAAAAACTGTTTCACATTATATCTGCCAAGGAAGCAACTACAAACTCTGTTCCAGTGAAAGCTGAAGTTTGTGAAGTGTTAACTTTAGTTGTTAATGATAAGCATACTTGTGTTGTGCCTAGAAGCACTTTTAACAATTTTATCATCAAGGATGAAGTTATTACTGCAGAAATATTGTGAGCTACTACTCAAGTTGTGACCCATTCTTCTGCTAGAAGTTTTGGCATTTTTTAAAATCATGTTTCCTGACAGCGAAATTGTGAACAAGCTCAGGTTGCACAAGGATAAACTTGGATACCTAGTCACATATAGACTGGGTCCATACTTTCAAAAAGAATTGACAAACTTTGTTAAAGAGTGCCCTGGATTTTGTATTTCTTTTGATGAAAGTTTAAATTCTGTCGTTCAGAAGGGTCAAATGGATATGGCTGTTAGATTTTGGAATGGAAACTTAGTTCAAACAAGATATCTTACATCTGCATATTTAGGACATGCTACTGCTGAGGATCTTCTGATGACATTTTTGCAAAACTTGAAAGACACTGGTTTGGATGCGAAAAAGATGCTGCAAGTAAGTTTTTGAAAGATCTAAAGAAATACCGTAAAACCTCGTTAATTCAAAGTCATTGGGACACAAAAATCAGACTTTGAATTTCGTGATTTCGAATTAACCGCCAACTCGTAATTCAGAAATGCCAACTCTTGCTGCATCACAAAATATTCTTTGACTCGTTACTGCATGTAATTAACCTTGATTCACAGTTTAAACCTTTCAAATGCTTTGGAAAAAACTATTCCAAAATGTACCTATTCAACAAGATGTATTTACAGCATTGAAATAATGCACTTGGATAACATAATGACAGACATAACCTCATGCAAAGAAAGAGAGGGGAAAAAAAAGCATGATTCAAAGACGGGGAGAAATCTATGCTGGCTCCCCTGTGAAAATGCTTTATTTTTTGGATTACTGTACTGTTTGCATTTTTTAGATGACTTTTACTTGCAGGGAAAGTGCCCAATGCCCTTAAAGCATCGTGGCTTATTGATCTTTCCTATGACAAGTGAAGAAAGTCTTTTACTTCCGTGTGCATTGCAACACAGTACAACGACTCTCACCTTTGCACGATTTCCCGATTGGTGCTTCCCTCCTTTAAAACCATAAGTCTGTTGGGGCTCGGCATTAAAAAAAAAAATGCAGTTTCATCGGCATTGACAATATTGTTCGGTGTGTACGAATTGATTATATGAGTCAAGCATTTTTGCCAATTGTCGGCATCGCCAGTGTTCGTGGACTCTGTTTCTCCGCACACTGCCTGCTACGTGATATTGTGGCATTCCTTAAAACGCTGAATACAAAAGAATTACAATTTCACTCAAACTTAGAAGATATGAAGCACACTGTAGACACACCGAAGTGAGTGAAAGTGCGGAAAACAACCCATGCACGTTCCTGAAGACGGGTTCTATCCTGATGCAGATAAATTTTGAATTTAAGTTACTCTGTAAAATACTATTTTTAATAAATGTAAAGGCAGTTTTGAATTAAAAGTCTGAATTTTGGTAATGGGACCGACATTGTTCTTTGAATTACAAATTATTCGTATTTCAAATTAAACGATTTGAATAACATGCAAAACCACAACTCATGTTTCCAGGATCGAGAGCTACTTTGAATTAGCAGGATTTTGAATTATTGAGGTTCTACTGTACTTAGGTGATTCACCTTCAGATCCGGAGCTGTTGGATGTTGGTACCTACTCCCTCCTTGCATACTATCCATGGTGAATATAAAACGGCATACAACAACTCTGAATGGAACATTCACAGATTTTTGCGCTCTCTGTATTACTTCTTCAAGGACTTTCCAAGTAGACATGCAGATTACAAACGCATAACAGGATCACATCTCTTTCCTCTGAAATTCTGCTCTATCAGATGGGTCGAAAACTCAAAATTTATTGAAAGAGCTGTGGAAATGCTGCCACATATTAAGAAGTATGTTTATGCTTTTGAGGAGAAACCTCCTGCATCAGAAAACTTTGGAATTATAAATTTTTTTCTAAGAAATTATCTGCTCACAGCACAGTTGGGATTCATGCATTCTGTTTCCCTTGAACTGGAACAGTATCTCTCCAAGTATCATAGTAATGATCTTCTTTTGCCTTTTATGTTCTCTGATCCGAGTACTATGCTTGAACACCTGTTGGAAGAAGTGTAAAGAACCAGGTTTTAGAGTCAGCAAATACTAGTAAGAAACTTCTCTCCATTGATTTGAAGAAAACAAAAAACCTCAAGCCCTTCCATGCTGTTGACATTGGATTTGTAGCCTCAGCAGCTTTAAAATGTAAGGGAATATAAGATGTGAAAGTTCTTAAGTTCTGTGGAGACTGCAGAAAATTTCTTGTTGATATTTGTATGAAGATTTTATTCAAAAAAGCCCTCTTGCTATCAAGTTTGTTCGAGGTACCAGCTGCTTCAATCCTGCAATTATGACCAATTCGTCTATTAGGACCTGCAGGGTAACTGCTGTAATAGAAGTTCTCGTTGAGACAAAACAATTATCTCCTATGGAAGTTGATATTGCAAAATGGGACTACTTAGATTTCTCATCAAAGGAAGAAGTAGTGAAGTATCTCAAGAAGTTTGATCCCAAAACCGATTGATTGGATGATTTTCTTAGCACCGCCTATTTTCAACACAGTGTTTCAAAAGAACTGATCCATTTCGCTCAAAAAGTACTTGTTTTGTTTCACGGCAACGCTACTGTAGAAAGAGGTTTCTCAATAAACAAAGAATGCCTAGTAGAGAATCTTCATGAAAATAGCTTGATTGCGCAGTGTCTGGTGTATGATGCAGTATCTGCAGCTGGTGGAGTTTTAGCTGTCAGTGTTTCAAAAAAGATGATCCGTGTAGCCAAAAAATGCATCAACATTGGGAAATGAAGCTTTAGAAAAGTATAAAAAGAGTGCAGTTAACATCGCAGCCAAAAGACAGCAGCCAAAGAAATAAAACTTATAGAATTGAAGAAACGATGTATTTTCCATGTAAAACTGTTCCACTTCTACATTCTTTGTTTGCAATTTGAATGTTAATTCCTAAAGAATCCTGCCCCCACACCACTACTAAAGATTGTTTAACTTATTTTGTACTAATTAAACATTTCTTAATGCATTACATTTTGACTTTTTTCTTTCTTTCTGTGTGGTCAGAGTTTTTTGTAATTTGTGGAAGCCTGAGCTCTAATTGGCTCAAATTACTGAAATTCTACTGTACATGTTTTGGTGAATGAACTTGTAATTAATTGGCAATACTTCTCCGATCAGTCTTTACCGCTAGCAATCAATTGCGCTGCTGTTTGTTGATGTGTTGTATAGGAGTGGGAGTGGATTGCAAAGCAAGGTGGCAAGCTTGTATGGTACACTCACTTCAAAGTACTATTGTATTATTAGTAGGCTGGAAATGCAGAGTACAGGTTGCATGCTATTTTACTGCCAATATGAATATTATAATCTATTTAGATATACAACTTCATCCTGACACACGCTTTGATATTTCATTGTCTGTTGAACTACTGTACTATTAAAGTCACTTTCTAAATTGAAGCAGTGAGAGCCAAAAGTTGATAAGTCCAATTTCAGCAATTTCCTGATAATCAGTGCAATGGGCTGTTTTCTCCAAGTACTACATGTGAGAAAAAAATTGTGGAGAAAATGTTTGTAAGTCCATCTTTGGGGCTGTCTTGAATCAGACACACATATCATTCTGTGGGCCATTTGTTTATAAGTCCATGTTGGCTATTTGCATATGCCAATTGTTTCGCTTTCTGCTGGCCGGATTTAATTTTCTGATGTAGCACCCCTGTTGTTGGCATCAAGAAAGAGCTAGTTATGTATGTATTAATCATACAATATACACAACAGTAGCTTCAGTATTTGGGACTAGCAAAGAGTGATTATTTTATGTATTATCTGCTGGCGGATTGTGTTTACTTAAGACAATTGTATAACTACTATAGGGTGTTTCTAAATTCCCATTACAGACTTTGAGGGCTTGCAGTGGGGACCAAGACAGGTAAGTTTAGCATAGGAACTTGCGCCCGGAAACGTACCGTCTTCCTGCTACCCGAAAAAAAAAATCTCCACCGCAACACACTCTCACAGCTCCCTCATTTTCGGCGCTCTGTCCGACTTCTGCTGCTTGTCATCTGGGTCCAACTACAGGCGGGGCTCGATGTGACTACCACCGATGTCAACACAGTCACAGACAGTACCTATGTATCATGTTCTCGTACACACGATCATCAATACCTGGTCCTCCAACATCCGCTGCAGCCATAACCCACGCCAGTAGATCTTCCTCAGATTCCACAGGGGTCTCGTAAATCAAGTTTTCATGCGACCCCACAGGTAGTAGTCTAGCGGTGTCAAGTCGGGTGAACGTGCAGGCCAAGCAATCGGGCCACCACGACCTATCCACTACTGCCCAAATCTTTGGTGCAAATGAACTACTGTACATACAGCTTACTGCTGTGTACGTAGTGAAGAATTACTGCTGTACTGTAGTATGAACAAAAATCACAAGTACAACAGCAGGTACAACACGTCTCTGTGCGGATCACACACTCGGCTGAATGGTATGGAATGTCAACAAACCTGTAGGGGTATGAGGCATCACGTGATCATTCAATGATGTACATTTTCTAGTCAGTGGTGCCGAAAATGAAGGAGATTTGAACGTGTGCTGTGGTGGTTTTTATGGGTAGCGGGAAGACAGTACATTTCCGGACACAAGTTCCCATGCTAAACTTAACCGTCTTGGTCCCCACTGCAAGCCCTCGAAGTCTGTAATGGGAATATAGAAACACCCTGTATAACATAACTTGATCGTGATTGCGTTATGGATAATTCACCACCAGAATTGATTGATTGATTGATTGATTGATTGATTGATTGATTGATTGATTGATTGATTGATTGATTGATTGATTGATTGATTCATTCATTCATTCATTCATTCAAGGGATTGAGAGTATATCAGAGGGAAGCATTGGTTAACTGTATTTGTACACACACTGGCTGAAATGCCACATATCTACGTTAATAAAGAATATACAGATTTGGTGTATGCTTATGGCTTCTCTGATGGTTGTGCTCCTGCTGCTGTTGAGGAATACCATTGGCAGTTTCCAGCATGTCAAATTCCTGATCGTAGGGTGTTTACCAGAGTTTTCAGAACGTTGCAGGAAACAGGTATCCTTCCATGTTCCCATTTTTCTTCTGAACATGTAGTTCAACAACCTTTGGAGGAACAGCAACCAACACATTGTTGAAATGGTGCATTGTAGTCCTTCTACCAGCAGACAGCGACTTTCTGCAGGTATCAATGAACATGTGTATGGTAAACATTACATGCGGGAAACTTGTATCCATTTCATAAAGTCAAAGGGGTTGGGTGGGCAAGACACATACGTGCACGCCACTAGCTCAAAAACAAATGTACATTAAATATGTTCTATCTTGGAAACCATTCGGAACAGGGCATATGTCCATATGAATTTTTTGTTTCAAATGATCATTCCTGTCATATCCGTGAATATTGACAATTCCTCCTAGGACATTCTGTATATATGAAGTTAGACTGATCGCATGAATAATTTAAACATTATTAGTCCCTTCATCTTCAAATTATGGGTATTCCCCTTTTGGGGTTTCGATTCCAGTGGTGCTACCATGATCAGAAACATTCTAGGAATTCATTTTCTTGAGCATATTCAAAACAGACTGGTATACTGACTCATCATAACACAGTGGTACTTCTTATGGCATGTAACAATAATAATACGCCATACAAGCAGGGTTGCCATGCATCCTGATAAAGCACAATGTCTTAAATTTAAGCGTTAGAGAAAAGATGTCCCACCTCAATTTTTAATTTCCTGAATTTTTACTATTACTAGAAAAAGCTTGTCTCTGTGCACATAATTTGGTGGGTTTTCTGTTTGAATATAAGTACTTTCAGTAAAATCAAAATTTTGTTAATTAACTCTCCAAAGTCACAAGAAGCTTGATTTGTCTTTTCTGTTTACTTGATTCTGAATTAGACAGTGGCATATGGTGAACAAATTTGTTACCCCAGCTGTGAGGTTTTTAAAAGCAATCACAGCCCCATCACTTTCTTTAAAGCCAACATTAGTATTTTATAAACTCACTCAATAACTAAGTGGAAATATAACACGCAAACAGATCAGACAATAATTAATAATAAAATAAATAAATAAATAAATAAATAAATAAATAAATAAATAAATAAATAAATAAATAAATAAATAAATAAATAAATAAATAAATAAATTAGGTATTAAATAACTTATTTACGTTAACTCACTTCAATAAGAATATTTTTAACAATATACTCGCACATATTTCCAAATTGGTATTCACGCCAGTGACGGAACCATTATAATTTAAGCTACAGCAGATTTTGAAAAATTACACTCAAGAGTTTCACCCACTGACGCTTCATAATAGTACAGTCATGGTTTTCACAGAAATATACAGGGACTAGAGTTTTGTTTTTTAACTTAAAAAGCCTAACCTAAACTCAATCAGCAAAATTTAGCAGGTATTTTAGTGTCACCGAAATTTTACAGTTTCACTCGCTTACTGAGCGTAGGTACAGCAACAACAGATGAGGAGAAATGTTCCTCACAATGTATACCACTATTATATTCATGAAGAATGCTATAGAACTCCCTAAACTTCACCTATAATCCAAGAGGAATCTACAATAATTCACAATATAACACCATCACAGGCAAACCAACTCTTCAATCAATCACTATGGATCTGCATTTAGGGCAGTCGCTCAGGTGGCAGATTCCCTATCTGTTGTTTTCCTAGCCTTTTCTTAAATGATCGCAAAGAAATTGGAAAATTATTGAACATCTCCCTTGGTAAGTTATTCCAATCCCTAACTCCCCTTCCTATAAACAAATATTTGCCCCAATTTGTCCTCTTGAATTCCAACTTTATCTTCATATTGTGATCTTTCCTACTTTTAAAGACACCACTCAAACTTATTCGTCTACTGATGTCCTCCAACGCCATCTCTCCAGTGACAGCTTGGAACATACCACTTAATCGAACAGCTTGTCTCCCTTCTCCCAGTTCTTCCCAGCCCAGACTTTGCAACATTTTTGTAACACTACTCTTTTGTCGGAAATCACCCAGAACAAATCGAGCTGCTTTTCTTTGGATTTTTTCCAGTTCTTGAATCAAGTAATTCTGGTAAGGGTCCCATACACTGGAACCATACTCTAGTTGGGGTCTTACCAGAGACTTATATGCCCTCTCCTTTACATCCTTACTACAACCCCCAAATACCCTCATAACCATGTGCAGTGATCTGTACCCTTTATTAACAATCATATTTATGTGATTACCCCAATGAAGGTCTTTTCTTATATTAACACCTAGGTACTTACAACGATCCCCAAAAGGAACTTTCACCCCATCAACACAGTAATTAAAACTGAGAGGACTTTTCCTATTGTGAAACTCACAACCTGACTTTTAACCCCGTTTATCATCATACCATTGCCCACCGTCCATCTCATAACATTATCGAGGTCACCCTGCAGCCACTCACAACCTTGTAACTTATTTATTACTCTGTACAGAATAACATCATCTATGAAAAGCCTTATCTCTGATTCCACTTCTTTACACATATCATTGATATATATAAGAAAACATAAAGGTCCAATAATACTGCCTTGAGGAATTCCCCTCTTAATTATTACAGGGTCAGATAAATCTTCGCCTACTCTAATTATCCGAGTTTTATTTTCTAGAAATATAGCCACCCATTCAGTCACTCTTTTTTCTAGTCCAATAGTACTCATTTTTGCCAGTAGTCTCCCATGATCTACCCTATCAAATGCCTTAGATAGGTCAATCGCAATACAGTCCATTTGGCCTCCTGAATCCAGGATATCTGCTATATCTTGCTGAAATCCTACAAGCTGAGCTTCAGTGGAATAACCTTTCCTAAACCCAAACTGCCTTCTGTCAAACCAGTTATTAATTTTGCAAACATGTCTAATATAAGCAGAAAGAATGCTTTCCCAAAGCTTACATGCAATGCATGTCAAACTGACTGGCCTGTAATTTTCAGCTTTATGTCTATCACCCTTTCTTTTATACACAGGGGCTACTATAGCAACTCTCCATTCATTTGGTATAGCTCCTTTAACCAAACAATAATCAAATAAGTATTTCAGATATGGCACTATATTCCAATCCATTGCCTTTAGTATATCCCCAGAAATCTTATCAATTCCAGCTGCGTTTCTAGTTTTTAACTTTTGTATCTTACTGTAAATGTCATTGTCATCATAGGTAAATTTTAATACTTCTTTAGTATTACTCATCTCCCCTGTCTGGACATTATCCTTGTAACCAACAATCTTTACATACTGCTGACTGGATACTTCTGCCTTTTGAAGATCCTCGCATACACACTCCCCTTGTTCATTAATGATTCCTGGAATGTCCTTCTTTGAACCTGTTTCTGCCTTAAAGTACCTATACATACTCTTCCATTTTTCACTAAAATTTGTATGGCTGCGAATTATGCTTGCCATCATGTTATCCTTAGCTGACTTCTTTGCTAGATTCAATTTCCTTGTAAGTTCCTTCAATGTCTCCTTACTTCCACAACCATTTCTAACTCTATTTCATTCCAACCTGCACCTCCTTCTTAATCTCTTTACTTCTCTGTTATAATATAGTGGATCTTTATCATTCCTTACCACCTTTAAAGGTACAAACATATTTTCACATTCCTCAACAATTGCTTTAAACCCATCCCAGAGTCTGTTTACATTTTTATTTACCATTTTCCACTGATCACAGTTACTTTTTAAAAACTCCCTCATGTCTGTTTTGTCAGCCATATGGTGCTGCCTAATAGTCCTAATTTCAATACCTTCCTTTCTTTCACATTTATTTTTAACAACGACAAAAACAGCTTTGTGATCACTAATACCATCTAATACTTTGGTTTCTCTATAGAGCTCATCTGGTTTTATCAGCACCACATCCAAAATATTCTTCCCTGTAGTTGGTTACATCACTTTCTGAATCAGCTGCCCTTCCCATATTAACTTATTTGCCATTTGTTGTTCATGCTTCCTGTCGTTTGCATTACTTTCCCAATTGACATTTGGTAAATTGAGATCACCTGCTACTATCACATTTCTTTCCGTATCATTTCCAACATAGCTGATTATCTTATCAAATAATTCTGAATCAGCATCAGCGCTACCCTTTCCCAGTCTGTACACTCCAAAGACATCAAGTTGCCTGTTGTCTTTAGAGATGAGCCTTACACCCAGAGTTTCATGTTTTTCATCCTTAACTTTTTTGTAGCTTACAAATACTTCTTTCACCAGAATGAATACATCCCCTCCTACCATTCCTATCCTATCTCTACGATACACACTCCAGTTCTGTGAGAATATTTCTGCATCCATTATATCATTTCTCAGCCATGATTCAACTCCTATTACAATATCTGGTAAGTATATATCTATTACTTCGATTCCTTTGTTTACAATGCTTCTGCAGTTGAGCACTAACATTTTTATGTCATCCCTACTTGATTTCCAGTTCCCTGTTCACTTAACTCCGCTCCCTAGGCCACCCCGTTTCCCTGAATGTACCTGCCTCTAACCCCTGCTAAACAAGTTTCCTAACTTATATGTACCTCTGCGGTTTAAGTGAAGGCCATCTGAGCGCAAATCCCTGTCTCCTACCCACCCATTAGGATCTAGAAATCTCACTCCCAGTTTCCCACATACCCACTCCATTGTCTCATTTAAATCCCCGATCACCTTCCAGTCAGTATCCCTCCTACACAGTATTCCACTGATAACAATTTCCGCTTCCTTAAATTTCATCTGTGCTGCATTTACCAGATCCCACACATCACCAACTATGTTGGTACTTATACCTGCTTGCCTTATGTTGTTAGTACCAACATGAAACACTACCACCTTACAGAGCTCTTGCAGAGTAACCAAGTACAAAATTATTTTACTTCGCACTTGGCTCCGTGTTCATGCTGGGCTACCTATATATTATTCCGCATGTCTCGATAAACATAATCTACACATGCCATCAATGAATCGCTCCCAAAAACTTCATACATGCCGAAATCCAAAAATAAAATAAATACGTTTACTACAATTGATTTCATAAAATGGCTGTTTCTATTAGCAAGAGTACTTGCAAGTGGCTCTGCTGTGTTTTTTTTCTTGTAGCCTCTGGTGTGTGGCGCTGAACACTTTGAGTGTTAACTACAACTAATACTGTATGTACCTAAGCTAGCTGCTCTACTGTAATAAGATGCTGTGTATCTCGAGCGAGACCAACAGCTATCACCCTGCCACTCCAAGAGGAGGCGGCTTGAAGCTCATGCTTCAACCAAGCAACTTGAATTTTGCTGGGGTAGCTCTCTTTCGCGTCGCAAAGAAACCCAGAAACTGGTCCTGTAGTCCTGTAGATGGTGTACTTTTAATGTAAGTACATTGTACTTGTAACAAGTAGTACTGATTAGGTGGAATTATACGCGTTATATAATTGTGAGGTTCATCAATACGGACATGAAAATAATAAACTATAACCTTGACTGGAATGTCATGCCGGAATGTGGCATGTGGATGTGGAGCATCCACATCCACATCCACTACAGGTAAGAAATGGAAGAAGTCTACTTCCAAAAACTGGAATTCGCATCCCAATCAATGACAAAGAAATATCCACCAGTGTGCTCTATTTGAAGGTGTGTATATTATTATATAGGCCTAATGTTAGTATCACAGGAGTATACAGGATGAGTTAGACCGGGCGAGTTGGCCGTGCGCGTAGAGGCGCGCGGCTGTGAGCTTGCAACCGGGAGATAGTAGGTTCGAATCCCACTATCGGCAGCCCTGAAAATGGTTTTCCGTGGTTTCCCATTTTCACACCAGGCAAATGCTGGGGCTGTACCTTAATTAAGGCCACGGCCGCTTCCTTCCAACTCCTTGTCCTTTTCTATCCCATCGTCGCCATAAGACCTATCTGTGTCGGTGCGATGTAAAGCCCCTAACAAAAAAAAAAGAAAGGATGAGTTAAAAAATGATACCATTCATCTAACCATCAGCATGACCTTCATCATTTAAAAAAGAAGGAAAACTCATTACTAGAATAATAATAATAATTAAACTCCCGGTCTCTGAAAGTACTGAGGTACACATAAAAACACTCGCCTAAACAAGACTGAATCACATTTTAATTGCCCTGTACACTGATTTATCTGTACAATGTTAAGTAGTACGGTATCTTTACATAGGAAGTGGGGATACATTGTTAATAATATTATTCACAAAGAGATTTCATATGCATTATACATTTTTTTTAAAAAGGTGTTGCGTCTGAGAATAGCAAAGGACAAGTTCAAGCACCTTGAGAGCAACACAGGGATTTCCAGTGCTGTTGCAACAGTGCTTCAAAACTAACAGAGGGAGAAAAAGAAGACCTCTTCGTGCGGTACAATGACTTCGAGAATCACGAGCAACAAACACAGTACCTGCGAGGCTGAATCGAGCAAATGTCCGTAAGTGTTGTATAACAATGATCTCCCACCGAGCGAGTTGGCCGTGTAGTTAGGGGCACACAGTTGTGGGCTTGTATTCTGGAGATAGTGGGTTCAAACCCCACTATCAGAAGCCCTGATGATGGTTTTCCCGTGGTTTCCCATTTCCACACTAGGCAAATGCTGGGGCTGTACCATAATTAAGGCTACAGCTGATTCCTTCCCACTCCTAGCCATTTCCTGTACCATCGCCACCATGAAACCTATGTGTCAGTGCGACGTGAAGCAAATTATTAAAAAAAAAAAAAAAGAACTGATCTTGCATTACTTGTGTCATACAGTATTATAATGTTGTTGTTTGAGTCATCAGTCCACAGACTGGTTTGATGCAGCCTTCCACGCCACCCTATCTTGTGCTAACCTTTTCATTTCCACGTAACTCCTACATCTGCTCTAATCTGCTTGTCATATTCATACCTTGGTCTACCCCTACCGTTCTTACCACCTACACTTCCTTCAAAAACCAACTGAACAAGTCCTGGGTGTCTTAAGATGTGTCCTATCATTCTATCTCTCCTTCTCGTCAAATTTAGCCAAATCGATCTCCTCTCGCCAATTCGATTCAGTATCTCCTCATTTGTGATTCGATCTATCCATCTCACCTTCAGCATTCTTCTGTAACCCCACATTTCAAAAGCTTCTACTCTCTTTCTTTCTGAGCTAGTTATCATCCATGTTTCACTTCCATACATTGCCACGCTCCACACGAAAGTCTTCAAAAACATCTTTCTAATTCCTATATCAATGTTTGAAGTGACCAAATTTCTTTTCTTAAGAAAGCTCTTCCTTGCTTGTGCTAATCTGGATTTTATGTCCAAGTAACAATATTCATCTACTTCCTTTAAGACTTCATTTCGTAATTTAATATTTCCTGCATCACCTGCATTCGTTCGACTGCACTCCATTACTTTTGTTTTGGACTTATTTATTTTCATCTTGTACTCCTTACCCAAGACTTCATCCATACCATTCAGCAGCTTCTCGAGATCTTCTGCAGTCTCAGATAAAATAACAATATCATCGGCAAATCTCAAGGTTTTGATTTCCTCTCCTTGGATTGTGATTCCCTTTCCAAATTCCTCTTTGATTTCCTTTACTGCCTGTTCTATGTAAACATTGAAAAGGAGGGGGGACAAACTGCAGCCTTGCCTCACTCTTTTCTGGATTGCTGCTTGTTTTTCAAAGTTCTCGATTCTTATCACTGCAGACTGATTTTTATACAGATTATAGATAATCCTTCATTCTCGGTGTCTGATCCCAATAACCTTCAGAATCTTAAATAGCTTGGTCCAAACAACATTATCGAATGCCTTTTCTAGATCTACGAATGCCATGTACGTGGGCTTGTCCTTCTTGATTCGATCCTCTAAGATTAGACGTAAAGTCAGGATTGCTTCACGTGTTCCTACATTTCTTCTGAAGCCAAATTGACCTTCTCCCAACTCAGCTTCAACTTGTTTTTCCATTCTTCTGTAAATAATACGTGTTAAAATTTTGCAGGCATGAGATACTAAACTAATGGTGCGATAGTTTTCACACCTGTCAGCACCGGCTTTCTTGGGAATAGGTATAACAACATTCTTCCGAAAATCAGATGGGACTTCTCCTGTCTCATACATCTTACACACTAAATGAAATAACCTTGCCATGCTGGTTTCTCCTAAGGCAGTCAGTAATTCAGAGGGAATGTCATCAGTTCCAGGTGCCTTGTTCCTATTTAGGTCGCTCACAGCTCTGTCAAACTCTGACCTCAAAATTGGGTCTCCCATTTCATCAGCATCAACAGCCTCTTTTTGTTCCAGAACCAAATTATCTACATCTTCACCTTGATACAACTGTTGGATATGTCCCTGCCATCTTTCTGCTTTGTCTTCTTTCCCTAGAAGTGGTTTTCCATCTGAGCTCTTAATATTCATACACCTAGATTTCCTTTCTCCAAAGATTTCCTTGATTTTCCTGTATGGACCTAGGTCCATACAACCTTCGACATCCTTGCACTTCTCCTTCAGCCAGTCTTCCTTAGCTACCTTGCACTTTCTAACCACTTCATTCTTTAATCACCTGTATTCTTTTCTGCCCACTCCATTCCTAGCATTCTTGTATTTTCGTCATTCATCAATCAGGTCTAGTATCTCCTGAGTTATCCATTGATTCTTAGTTGATCTTTTCTTCCTTCCTAACATTTCTTCAGCAGCCCTGCTGACTTCATTTTTTATGACTATCCACTCTTCCTCTATTGTGTTTCCTTCAGCCTTTTCATTTAGTCCTTTTGCAACATGTTCCTTGAAACAATCCCTCATGCTCTTTTCTTTCAACTTGTCTAGATCCCATCTTTTTGCATTCTTTCCTTTCTTCAATTTCTTCAACTTCAGATGGCATTTCATGACCAACAAGTTGTGGTCAGAGTCCACGTCTGCTCCTGGGAAAGTTTTGCAATCCAACACCTGGTTTCTGAATCTCTGCCTAATCATAATGAAGTATATTTGATACCTTCCAGTGTCTCCAGGTCTCATCCATGTATAAAGCCGTCGTTTGTGGTGTTTGAACCAAGTATTGGCAAGGACTAAATTATGATCAGTGCAGAATTCAACCAGCCGACTTCCTCTTTCGTTCCTTTGTCCCAATCCAAATTCTCGTACTGTATTACCTTCTCTTCCTTGGCCTACCACTGCATTCCAGTCTCCCAACACAATTAGATTCTCGTCACCTTTTACATATTGTATTAAGTCTTCTATCTCTTCATATGTTCTTTCGATTTCTTCATCATCCACTTAGCTAGTAGGCGTATAGACCTGCACTATTGTGGTGGGCATTCGTTTGGTGTCTATCTTGACGACAATAATTCTTTCACTATGCTGGTCGTAGTAGCTTACCCGCTGTCCTGTTTTCTTATTCATTATTAAACCAACTCCTGCATTTCCTCTGTTTGATTTTGTGTTGATAATTCGGTAGTTGCCTGACCAAAAATCCTTTTCTTCCTGCCAACGTACTTCACTTATTCCAACTACATCTAACTTTAGTCTATCCATCTCCCTTTTCAGATTCTCTAATATACCACAACGATTCAAACTTCTAACATTCCACGCTCCGACTGACAGAATGTCAGTATCCATCTTCTGGAGATCCGAATGGGGGACTACTTTACCTCCGGAATATTTTACCCGGGAGGAAGCCATCATCAGTACATCATTCATACAGAGAGAGCTGCATGTCCTCGGGAGTTAGTTACGGCTGTAGTTTCCTGTTGCCTTCAGCCGTGTAGCAGTATCAACACAGCTAAGCCATGTTGAGTATTATTACAAGTCCATATCAGCCATTCATCTAGACTGCCGCCCTTGCAACTTCCGAAAGGCTGCTACCCCCCTTCCGATGAACCATTCCTTAGACTGGTCTCTCAACAGATACCCATCCGATATGGTTGCACCTGCGGCTCGGCTATCTGCTTCATCGGGACACGCAGGCCTCCCCACTGCGGCAAGGTCACATGGTTCGCAGGGGAGGAGTATTATAATACTGTGTAGAAATACATAATAATTCTTTACATGATGTATTATTACACTCATATTCCTCATATGAGGAATGTTAATGGGAGCAAGAAAGGGAAGCCACATTCCGGCTCGACATTCCAGTCAAGGTTATAGTTTATTATTTTCATGTCCATATTGATGAATCTCACAATTATATAACGCGTATAATTCCACCTAATCAATACTACTTGTTACAAGTACAATGTACTTACATTAAAAGTAGACCATCTACAGGACCAGTTTCGATCTACAATGGATCATCCTCAGCTGCTTGAGAACGGAAGATAAAATAACATATACAAATCATTGAACATCACTTAATCTACGAATGTAAGTAATGTACCTCATGATCAAACTGCATATGAAAGGTCCTGGTATGTTACTAATGGAAAACTTCATATCCTGGGTAATGCTTAGCCGGCGAAGTGCAAACTTGTCAAATATGGTTATGAGTGATAGCAGGGCTGTCCTGAATCCAAAATGGATTAAATTGGCATTGTTTACCCCTCTAAATTGTTACAAATTGGCTTGTGGAGATTGGTTGTCGTGTTCTATTATTGTAAGTTTTCTTGCTGTTTATTATGCATTTGAAATAGGTGGAATCATCCTATGGAATAATAGACTTCATTTTGAGCCCTTAAGTAGTTGTGGAATTCGGTTGGTGAAGCCAGATGCTTGTTTCCCTGCTGGAGGCACATTGTGTAGTGTTGATCAGGTTGAATTATCCCCATTATATAATTGTGATTCCAGTCAAAGGTCGGGAATCAATTCGCGCCTGCAAAAAAGCCTTTCATCTTTTTCACCGCATAAAATTTAGGTGCTTGGAAGTAAAGGCAAAGGCTCATTATGTTACTGATCTACGTGGTCATAATATGCTGGTCAATAAAATATAAGATAATGATCTTCTGAAAGCGAGGGATTTTCTGACAAATTATCTCAGACGTGAAAGTCATTACAGCAGGAAGAAGAATCAGACTGTGCATACCTTGCATCTGACTTAAATGTTAGCAAACTACATAGAGACAGTTCCAGGGTATAAAGCTAGTATCAAATGTTGGTTCTTGTGGAACAAGTTCAACTTCTGCTTTGAACTCCTACGAAGCAACATATGCGAGATATGTGAGAAATATGAAACAGATATAACAAAAACACAGGACAGGAAAAATGAAAGCTTATGATCAAGAAAATACAACATCTGGCTAAGGTGGGTATGTTCTACTCACAGCTGCAGGAGGTAAAACACCTGTTGAAGAACAATATTCAGGGGCATCAGGAATATACTTCCACTT
The DNA here is from genome assembly GCF_040414725.1 of Anabrus simplex. Taxonomy (NCBI): domain Eukaryota; kingdom Metazoa; phylum Arthropoda; class Insecta; order Orthoptera; family Tettigoniidae; genus Anabrus; species Anabrus simplex. Next base: position 977,427,657 of record NC_090266.1, read on the forward strand.
CGAAAAGAACTTGCTGCTACCATTTACTAATATTGGACAATAGTATTACAAATGCCAATTATGGGTGCAAAATTTTGTAATATTGGACTTGAAAACCGCTAAGGCTACCATGGTTGTAAATGATGAGGTAGTGACAAGGGTTCAAATGAGGTCCTGAGCTGCTCACTTTGGCATGCAAACAATGGGGTTCCTAGTAGTACAAAATACACCTGTATGTCTTCACGGATAACTGTTTTCTCAATGTAAAAATAAATAAATGTTTACATTTTGGCAGCATCTTTAAATGCAAAATTTATCAATATTCGTAACAGAGGCACAAAAAGCTACACCGTTTCAAGTAATCTACCTGAAGATTCCGGTGACTGATGACGAGCAATATGATGGGACCCCTGTGGTAGAGGTTTATAACTTCAAAGAAGCTCTTGACCCTATCATACGCCCCATTCCCAACATGTCACAGTTCAGAAAGGCTACATTCGTCCGTGGAACCCATCCAGTGGTGCAGGAAACTATGTCCACCATGCTGACCAACACATGTGCATTTCTCAAAATAAGACAGAAATCCAACATCCTCCTCCATCTCCATGTTATGAGGCAGGCCAATGCAGTGGAAGATGCTGCAGGGCATGCAACACCTCCTTCAGCACATTACCATTCCAGAAAAAGTCACATTTTGTGATGCTTTTTATGCACCAGACCAGACGATTATTGAGAATGAATAATACTGTGCATGTATTGCTGATTTCTTATCATTGTAGCAGTTGTTTCTCATGTTCTGAAGTTTCCATGCAAAGCACTGATAAGTCCAAAGAAAAGCAGCACAAGTTGTTCTGACGAGGGAACACATACATGTGTTTCACTCGGATTCAGTTGAAATTTGGTAGGAATATTCGTGGGAGGCAGTAGAATGCTAAGGTGAAAACTGCATGTCCCCAGCGCAAGTTTAAATGCCAAAATAGAACAAATAAATAGTCGTAAAATTAGAAGTGCCGTGGGAGTATCGGGGTTTGGCGGAGAGGTAGGGAGGAGCGAAGCAGCGGACATGAGCCAACCAGGCTGTGTCGAGCTGCGCCAGCAGCCAGGCAGCGTATAGTTAGCGCGTTCCCCTTAACTTCCCGATTAGATGTGCAAAACATAAATATGAAAACAGCACATGAAACAAGTGTACAAAGGACGATGTTTGAACAACGATGCCAATAAGGTTTGAAGAATTCACGTCCGAGTTCTTGTTACTCGTTGTAATTAGTGCAATAGTGATTGTTTACAAAAAAGTGTACAAGGCACAGATACTGTGTGCACCATGCACATCTTACAGCGCTGTCGGTTTCACAAGTATTACATTGATTATAGGAAGGCTCCTCTTTGAAACAATAATCGACTGGATTAACAAATTGTGAAGGTTTCTTGTTAACATAGCCACATTTGTACCAACTGTACTGCCACATGCTACGAAAACACAGAGAGGAGAACTGGTTGTGTGTCAAAGATTGCACTTTTAAAATGTTGTTCCTTAAATGTACCTTGATGTCTAACGAGTTTAACAAAATTAAATCGTACAAAATATGTATAAATTGCTTCCAAATGCGGAAGCCCAAAACATCTAACGGCTGGATAAGTCCAATGGCTCCTTTCAGAATTGTTTGAACATTAATGATTTTCTTACTCCCAATTTTAGCATTTAAAATATTTTCTTCTTTCTATCCGGTCCAGGAATCGAGAACTAAAACACTGTACTCTGGTACTAGCTCACAATAAACATCCCGTAACCATTTCTGTACAAGTTCTTTGGTCAGTTTTCCAGACCTTGAAGGCAAAGTGTACACATTTGGTGCGGTAAATAGATTTTTTCCTATAATAGGACCAAATTTGCCATTTTTTTTCTTTCAACACCACTAGCAACTTCGGCAGGAGTTGTCCATCTGCCGAAATTATTGGCTGTATTGTGTAGCTATGAGTTAGTGAATTCATAGATTGTGCTTCCGCTAATACTACTTTTTGTCCTCGTTCATTATGGGTCCTGCCAGAATGGAACTCTTCATGAAAACCAGACTGATCAGTATTAAACACGCACTCTGGGCCATGACTTTCTATTAATTGTGACACTTCTTCAACAAACAGTGTTGCATTACAATTAGTATCTTCTTGTTCAAATTGGTACTTTTTAGATACGAATTTGCAAATTTTTCTTGATCCAATTTTTAATTTCTTTTTAAAACTCATTACCCAGGAATGAGATACTCGAAATGTGTCGTAGTTAACTAGACGAGCGTACTTTAAGGCCCATTTTTTAATATTTATATCGTGAACAATTTTGTTTCGTTGTCTACTTTTTAAAAACTTTTGATATGTCTTCTTCGTAACAAATTTATTTTTTTCTCCCATTGTGCCACCGTTTTCCAGTTGTTGCTCCCACCTGTAAAGCTCTTGCCAGAACTTTAATTTACAAAACCTGTGTTTCACTGATGCGAAGCTCCTCTGTTTCCCACCTTTGTTTCGCCAATATTCAACGACCTTCTTCTTATAAGTTATTGGGATTAGGCATCATTCAGTTGTTGTTGTGGATGCAGGGTTAGAAGCAACATTTTTGGAGACGAGGTCAAATAACGGTGTTTCAATATTGTCTTCCTGGAAATCAAAGTCATCATCTGACATGTCCAATGTGCCATCCAGTTCCACTGTCATATCGGTATCCAAAACCCTGTAGGCAATTAGACCTGTAAAACGGAGACAAGAACGCAATTCCTGTGAACGCTTGTTTTTCTCGTAAAAGTAAATATATATAAATACATTGATCTACTTACAATATAATTCCAATCCCAGATTTCTTTCATCTTCAGAAAATGGGGTGACTTTTTTGTCACACTCTGCAAAACAGTTCTGAAGGCACACTACTACATTCCACAGATTGAATGACTTCTGTAGTGGGCGTTTTTTTGTATCTAGGTGTAAAAAATCAATTATTACCAAACATGGTTAAAGTAAATAAACAGTCACCATTCATAAAAATGACTATAAGAACGTCAGATTTTACCTGTCATTGTAAGAACATTGTCTCATCGGACGACTAATCAATGTGCACCTCTTGATCTGCTTTGACATTTCTAATCGGGAAGATACGAGGTATGTGCGAAGTGCGGTGTAGTAAAGAAGAGTGACCGGGAGGGTGGTCATTCATTCGACTCAAGCAAGCAGCTCGACTATACGCTGCTCACGTCCGCTGCTTCGCTCCTCCCTCCCTCTCCGCCACACCCAGATACTCCCGCGGCACTTCTAATTTTACAACTATTTATTTGTTCTATTTTGGCATTTAAACTTGCGCTGGGGACATGCAGTTTTCACCTTAGCATTCTACTGCCTCCCACGAATATTCCTACCAAATTTCAACCGAATCCGAGTGAAACACATGTATGTGTTCCCTCGTGAGTAATTTCCGATAAAAAAGTAACATTATGAAAATGTGGCGAAGTTTGGGCTGGGAAGATTTGGGCATAAGGATGTGAGCTGCTCGATTAAGCAGTATAGTCTAAGTGGAGAGATGGTGTGAAGTGACATTAGAAAATGAATAAGTTTGTGTGGTGTTTTTTAAAAGTAGGAAAGATCACAATATGAAGATAAAGTTTGAATTCAAGAGGACAAACTGGGGAAAATATTTGTTTATAGTAAGAAGAGCTAGGGATTTGATAATATACCAAGGGGGATGTTTGATAAATTTCCAAATTCTCTGAAATTATTTAAGAAAAGACTAGGTAAACCACAGATAGAGAATCTGCCACCTGCGTGACTGCCCTGAATGCAGATCAATGGTGATTTATGGTGACTGAATATTCCAAGAAAGGTTGGTGTACAGCAGTTTTATCAGAATCGTCAAGTTGTGTCTTCTTCGTACATGGATGATGTTTACCTGAAGTTAGGATTTCACTTCAGTCCATATGCATCTTTTCACATTGCCTAGGAATATCATGCACCATCTTCTCAACCTAGGCAGTTCTTTACACAGCTTTCTGTAATGGAATGCTAAGATCTTTCCTCTTTTCTCCTTACAGAATTTTAGAACATACTATATTATCTATCTATTCTGAGAATAGATCACTTTGCATGACTTCTTTGGAAGCATCTCCATTCAATAATGAGTTACAGTTCATTTAACCAACACAGAAGTAATACAACAAACACCTGATGTCTGACGGCAGTTTGCAATAACTGTACTATTCCTAAGACTATTGTTGTGACATGCTGAGGTAAGAAATTGCATCACTTGGTTTAGAGCAAGTAGTTTTGCTTGCTGCCACCAGTAAACACACTCATTAGGTGCCTAATACTTGGATTGGTAAAGTATGTATCTAAATAACGGTATTGCCCTCTTGAAAAGTAAGGAAGAAAGAGCTTCATTCCAAATTTACCTTTTCTCTTGTCTCTCGCCTCAGTTTTTTTTAATAAGTTGTCTACAGTTGACTCAGGCGATATGAGCCTCCTAGCCACCAGCCTAAGGGATGTGGAATTATTGGTGGACCCAGTGAGAACTGCAAGCGAAGCTTCCAGATTAGAACTAAATACAAGAAGACCAAGTTCGTGGTGATAAGCTGCACAGAATGAGGAGGTGCACTGATGATAGGAATTGAAGAAATTGAGATAGTTGACAAATTTGCCCACCTAGAAATCAGTTTCAATGCACAGTGGAACTCCGATGCAGTAATCAAGGCCCAAATAGAAATTGCCAGATTGAGCTTCATTAAAATGAGACCCTTGGCTGTGTTCCAAAGATCTAAGCCTATCAACCAAACTGTGCATAATCAAGTATTATGTCTACCCTGTTCTGTTGTTCTGAGTAGAGGCGTAGACAGTAATTGAATACTTCAACTCATCATACAAGGCAAGATATTCGCGAAAGGGGTCCTGGATGCTGTCGGATCTCCTGGCGGAAAATCGTCCATCAGTGGTTTGAACTCTCATCTGCTGAGCTCTTCCAAAGATCTATGAACAAAAGAACAATAGGCCTGTTGATTGCCAACATCCGCACCAGATAAGGCATGAGAATAAGAAGATTGCAAAGGGCTTTTAAAAAGAAAAACATTGTTCCCTTTTCTCCTTTAACCTCTCAACATCCAGGGCAATTTTGCTTGAAACGTCATCTTTCAGCACAAAACAAATGAAACAGAGCTGAAAATCTTTGGGACAATATCAGAAGGTATTCCAGGTTGGGATTAAAATCCCAAGGAAAGTTAACTTTTTCAGTTGTATTCTGTTAGAAGGAGATTTTAAAACAAAGTTTTGTTTCTGCCCCTACCAAGCATAGCTTAAGTAATTACTGCAACCATTGACTATTAATGATTCCCTCACATAATCTAATTTGGTTTAATTTTTCAGTAACTCTCAAATTGGCAGTGACATATCATGTAGGCCCAAGGTCTGATCTCTTACTTTAACAATTAAAATTATTGTCATAACATCCAATATTATATGGTTTTACTGTCTATTCGGTATATAATATATCCCAATATTTATGATGATGATTGTTGTTTAAAGGGGCCAAACATTTTTTGTTAGCGATTTAACATCGCACTAACACACTAAAGGTTTTTGGCAATGCAAGGATAGGAAAGGGCCTGGATTGGGAGGGGAGCCTTAATTTGCCTGGTATGAAAATGGGAAACCATGGAAAACCACTTTCAGAGTTGCCAGTGGTTGGATTCAAACCCACCAGGAGCCAAACAGAGTGGCCATTGCCTTCCCTCCACCTGCTCCAAAATGATGATGATGATGATGATGCTTGTTGTTTAAAGGGGTCTAACATCTAGGTCATCAGCCCCACTCCAATATTCAGTGTGGTCTCTGTTAATATTACTTTTTTATTTTCCAGGGTGATCTGGCAAAAAAGAAGATTTATCCTACTCTGTGGTGGCTGTTTCGAGATAACCTTCTTCCCAGCAACACAACATTCTATGGCTATGCCCGCTCCAAGTTAACTGTGGAAGAACTAAGGAACAAATGCCATCAATATATGAAGGTACAGAAACCAGCAATGACATGTCATTCTCATTTGAGTGGTAGCAGACGCGTCTCCCAAGAACTTCTATACAGACTTCCAAGTGTTTAATATATGGAAAGGAAACAAATAAGTGAAAAATATTGAGGGCGGGTAAAGTATATCAGGACACAGTAGAGGAAGTAAGAGAAACAACCATAACTGACAAAAAACAAAATATAGTGGTGGAGGAACTTTTTACACAGATGCAGTAGTGGTTGAGGTGCAGGATTATTTAACACAACTACCTTTAGTAGCAATGATGACTTCAGTATGTGACTAGAAATATTGATATGCATGAATCTCACGTCCTCATGTATGTTGGACATCACCTGGGTAAGGTTGGTTTTTAGAGATTTGGTTGTATTGTGAGAATGTTGATTGATCTACTATTCAACAGCACCACATACATAATCATCTAGGCCATTTCGTTCTGGCAGGTTAAGTGATCAAATGTTTGATGTGATGTGGTCATGCAGATTCCAATGTTGTGTTGTCACTAGGGATGGGAAATGAGAGTGCATGTCTCGAGAATCATGAGAACTTCTCAATGCTTTTCTCAGAAATGTGTGCCTCATGAGACTCTCGGGAACATAAGCATGCCATTTCCGTCATGGTTTTGCAGCACACTGGGAACAACAGGCTTTGACATCTTGTCCAATGGGACAACAGGCCGAGTCATGAACGGAAGTTTGGCCTTCTATTTACAGGGAATAATACACGAACAAGCTATGCAGCATCACACTCAACCCACTAAAAAAAAAGTCCATCATTTTATTTAAGCCTCATCATTTGAATGACTTGAATGCAATACAGTACTTTTAGTGCACACTCATGGCTACCTAGAGGAAATCATGGACCTTGGAACATTTCACAGATGTCCCAGAAAATAAACTGCAATGTCGTTTGTATTCCCTTTTGTCATTTTTGCGAATATGCTGTTATATGTGAAATTAAAAATTATTCATATTTTTCTTTTCTTTTCTTTTTTTCAGCTAAGTAGTAATAATCATACATACAAAGTTTGTAAGGACAAGATAAACCACAGGCTACTTAAAGGGAAGAGCAACAGTTAACTTTATTCAGTGGGAAACAATAAAGTTGTTGTTCCAATAATTATTAAATAAGTGCAATAAACACTTTTGCACAGAATGATTTAGTATCGTGTTAATGCCCAGTGTCAAAGTAATGCTAGTTGCAAGAAGTACCAACATTGGAAGTGTTGTAACCAAGGTTGAAGTTTACAAAACACAACTTTTATTGCTTCACTTTATGATATTTACACAAATAACTGAAATTTATTTTGAAGCAAAAAGGAATATTGAATCTTGAGAAAAGTCTGTCTTTATACAATATGTACAGGTTTACAGTCTTTATATACACTTCTATCTTGCAAAGATAGTCTTTGTGAATTGACGCGTTGATAGTCGAGAACTATCTGGCACACTAACATAAATGTCTTTGAGAGTCCTTGTTTGTTGAAGTGCCTGAATTCCTAAAAAGCAAGTTCAATTGATTGAAGAAATACCACCTAGCGAAACTAAGGGAGCTTGCGTAAATTAGGGAATGAAAATGGCTTGTGAAAGAATTACGGAACATAGGCAGTGGAAACAGGTAAGGGAGCGGTGACCAGAGGTGAAACCTCGTACTGCCAGAAATTCAGTCCACCTGGTCGAAGCACATTTTCAAGAGGAGTAGCCTCCGTGCTCGACGTAGGGTGTATTCTGGAGCTGGACACCGGGGCAAGTGGGCCATTGAGCAGGCAGGGAGCTCCTATTTATAGTACACTCGATGGTCAGGCACGCGCACTGAGGGCTGCGCGTCGAAGCTAGCAGAATGATACACAGGCGCGCGTGCAGCTGGCAGGCGGAGCGAGAAAGGGAGCGCCGGACATACAACAGGAAGCGTTTATTTTTTAAATGTACAGAAGAACCCCGTTTATCCAAAATAAAGGTGGTGGAGCCACTTCGGTTGACACGTTTTTTTCAAATGACGCATGGTAAATATTTTCAGAAGTTAAATGTCGAAATAAAAATGCATAAACTGTGGTAAGCAACGAGTTACATTAAAATGTTTAATGTCACTCATTGTATAAAATCAGTGATTTTCTTCTGAATTTTATTGGTGCAGCGCTGTCGTGCAGCTATGTTGCTCCACCGTTTAATCAACAATACATCAGCTGGTGTAGATTTATTGCTTTGTTCAACAAAGCGCGAAGCAATCTGAAATAATGAAACAATTTCTTTTGTATACAGTATACTGAATACTGTATACAGTAATTTTATTACAGTTCTGTAATTAAAGCGCGTGGTACTGAATTTTAATAAAAATTTGAAATCAATCAAGCTGCAGTATAGTCTGAGCAGTAAACAAGATGAAACTCCCGCAACTGAAGCAACGTTAACCACAGTCTACATAATCTTCATGACGAATAATACAACAATAATAATACAGTAATGATAATTCCTCCTTGTTCAAGAAAAAAGTATCATGGAACGAACTAGAGTGTAAGAAAATTTTTTTTAATGCTACACGTGCATTCTGGCATGTCATAATATAAAAGTAGGGTTTGCCTAGTAGCTCTCAGCACATATAACAGGAGAATATACTAATATCAACGGCTAAGAACGAGAGGGTAAAAACAAAATATTAAAATACAATTTTGCCAGAGCATTTCGGTTAAGTGAAGTTTGGTTAAGCGGGGTTCTACTGTAAATCAAGCAGTTTCTTTCATATTTTCAAGACAAAGTTTTTAAAAGTGTAATTTTATGTTACTTTTATTACATCATGTATTTAGAATTCCATTATTAACAATCTAACAAGTTTGACTCCAGTAGTCACTTACATAGTACCTCAGAGTTCAATGACAGCAAGATCAGGTCACCTGATTCTTCAAGCCAACATAATTGGATGATTCAGTATTAATGTTACCCACTGTATAGGCATGTGTATAAATCTGTAAAATGTATTATTTTCAAAAAATGGAGGATAGTGGGAGTCTGTTCGAGCAACTGTGGAGCGAATATTTGATTCGGTGACTTCTGCACTGGAAACACATAGTAGGCAGTTCCAAATATGTATGTACTAGACATACTTTATATTACGTCCTTAAAAATAATGTTTCGATATTTCACGGCCAAAGAACTCATTTGTTTAGCTGATAGCCCGCCTAATCCTGTACGAGGGTTAGGAATGGAATAACTGTTTGATTCAATTTTAATTGTGCTTTTTAAGACCATCTATACTAAGTTTTGTTCTACATCATTCCTTTCTGTAAATAAGCAGTTGTGTTCATATGAGCTTAAATATAAGGTCAAAGCAAATATTCCATGTGTTCCATGGCAGATCAACCAATAATGTAGTTGTTTAAAATAACCTGAATGTCGCGCTTCCAGCAAGAAATTCTAACACTGTTTCATTGTAATTTGCAAACACACTCAAAAGAGTGCAGCACTATTCACTTTCTCTTAAAATGTTTTATGAGGTTCTTGAGATTTTGGGTATTTATCTCAAGACTCTCGAGTGAGAGAAATTCCCATCCCTAATTGTCACAGCCTTTTGCGCAGGTGCAGGATCCTGCTGAACCACATATGTCCTTCCATTGCATATGCTATCCAAACAGGTCTTCACACCTGTCTCTAGCACCTCAATATAACTAGCAGCATTCACCTGATGGTCCTGTGGAAGGAAGTGGGATGGTATGATGTGTCCTTGGTGCGTGCGTGCGCATGCCAGCAGGAACCTCCATTTCTTCATAACATACAATGTATATCGAATGTCCTCATGCACCACAACACGGATTGTGACTTTAGACACCTGGAGATCTCTGGCAGTGGACCTCATGGATGTTTTGGGCTTCTCTTCGATAATGTTCTGTAGCTTCTGTACAAATTGTTGTGTCCTAGTACTGTCCAAGCACTGTGAATGATTTGTGTGATTGGCTACGTGTGACACATCCCACTGTAGCATTCCAACTTCTTCTGAACTTTGTTCGCAGATGACCTTGGAAGTTTCAAAAACCGTGCAATTTTAATATCACTGTGCTTTGCGGGTTCTGAAAAATTCACAATATTCCTTTTGATTTCTTGCATTAGCTGATAGTCTGACATTGGTGCTCTGAAAATATAAAAGTACAGAAATTAATTCACATATAACTGCAGGTGAGCAATGGCAAACTACCTCACTCCTCATCTTGCCTAGTATGCCTCATCTGGGCTCTGCCATTGGTTTTTGCAGTTTCCCTATAACTGCATAGCCTTTGGTGGTGGTATTTGAGGATCCAACCAGCCTCTGGGCTGATGACCTAACATCACAAAACTGCAGGTGCACAATAATTACAAATTGCCGAGTTCTTTATGCAGCTTTATACATTTTTAAGACAGGAAGCTAGAAATGATGCCTTTCTCTTCAAAGACTATATACAGAGCCGGTTGTTATTCAATAAATGCCTTTACATTCTTCTACTTGATGTTGTTGATTTCTGTGATACAATCAATGGGTTATTTAGTGTAACCAATGCAGGATCTAAGAAGTCTGCTGATTAACATTCTAATCATCTGTGTTTGATATTGATTGTAGTATTGTTTTTTCAGTTTACTTGACGTTGCATGGTCTTATGGCAATGATGGAATAGGAAAGAGCTGGGAATGCGAAGGAATCGACTGTGGCCTTGTTTAAGGTATAGCTCCAGCATTTGGCTGGTGTTAAAATGGGAAACAACGGAAAACCATCTTCAGGGCTGCTGTGGCGAAAAAAAATAGTATGTGATATCAATAAATGATAAATTTATAGGAATGACGAAAACGATGTAAATCACAGCACAGGTAATGAAAAATGATCGACCCACAGCACAAAGGATCATCAAACAGTATATATTTCGAGCTACTCAGCACCTAAAGCAGGCAGGTATCATTTCACTGGTGGGAACTTGTCAGACCAGGGAAGGGCATATGTCAGATATCCAAAACCATAAATCTCGTTAGGTTACGGCAACACAAAAACTAATGTGTTAGACATGATGTTTATCAATCAGCAGAGTCAGTGGAGCTTCAGCGGGCTAACCAAGAGGGCCGTCCGTGGTAAGTGCAAAGTCAAAAAGGAAAAGAAAAAAAAAATAGAAGGGAGGAAACACACAACAAACAAGAATTAAAGAAAAGGGAATCAATTCAAGTAAGTTATATTTCAACCATAAATGACTAGAACAGGCAGAGTGCAACAAACCAAGAATAGGAGCCACACAGATATTAATAAGGGCTCGGCCCTTTTTACAATAGAATGCGATCAAGGCAGATCTTGATTAAAATTTCTTACGAACAACACCAAGAAGTTTCTGCGAAAACCCAAGTCCTGTAATTGGGGGAGAACCACAATTAGTATATTTTATTTCTTTTTTTTTTTGAAAACAACACTGATTAAGAAAGAAAGGGAGGGGTATTAATACAATTTGACAATAGTGATTAAAGCCCACACTTACAATCAAATATCAAACCCAAAAAGGGGTAAGTAAAATAGAGAGTTAGAGCATGTTACAAGACAGAAATATACGAGTTAATACTGTGGACAGAAAAAAAAAAAAAAAAAAAAGGAGACAGGCTGAGAAGGGAAGGAAAGGGGGGAGGGGGGGATTTTTCCAGGCTGCTTAAATCCTATCATTTGGTAGTGTGAGCGACCGCTCCAGCCTAAAGAAAAGTTCAGGATGTGGCAACACTTCTAACATTTGTCCAGATGTAGTTCATCATGTAAAGCTGAAGATTAATAAAGATATCAGTCTGCAGGACTCTGTTAGAATGAAAGCCAGAAGGGCATAGAATAATCAATAGTTCAGTCTTCAAGTCTTGATGGAAACACAAAAGATGAAAAAGTTATAACATTTGCTCACCTAGTCTGTATGAAGATTTTCAATGCAGCTTTTCTTAGAATACAAATTTGAAACATCACAACGGACCAGCCACCTGCGAAATATCCTGCTCTCTCCACTCAGGAATAATTTCACTCGATGTCTGACCCGCAAAACGAAGTAATAGCATGCTTATATTGGTGGTGAAGTGAGTCCAGAAGTTACTTGAAGAAAAATACATAGCGTGATGCCACAGGGGAGCAGCAGCAGTGGAGTGGAACAGGCCAGTTAGTGAACAGCTGAGTGAGCAAGTAGATGGTGAGAATATGGCAGCAGTAGAATGCGACGGATGGCAGACGGTAAGAAGAAAAAATCTTGATGTAATAGAGAGGCCGTAACATTGCCGACAGTGGGGTTTGAACCCACTATCTCCCGAACGCATGCTGACAGCTACGTGACCCAAACTGCGCAGCCGCTCTGTTGGTGATTGTAGTTGATTTGTATATTTCAACTGTTACATGTGTTATATGGTATCTGACTTTAAAGCATCCTCCATATATGCCAACATTTATTTTTGATGTAATTAAAAATATTCTGCCACTGTTGTTGTTGTTGTTGTTGTTGTTGTATGGGTAATCTGTCCACAAACTTGTTTGTTACAGCTCTCCATCCCACCCTATTCTGTGCTCAGATTTTCATTTCTACACAACTATTACATCCTACTTCTACTCTAATCTGTTTGTCATATTCATACCTTGGCTACGTGTGACACATCCCACTGTAGCCTTCCAACCTTTTCTGAACTTTGTTCCCAGATGACCTTGGAAGTTCCAAAAACCGTGCAATTTTAATATCTCTGTGCTTGGATGATAGGAAAACTTAAAACGGTCCACCTTTTCAATACAAAAATGTTATAGTTTATTTATAACATGTATTTGCACTTGGAACTAGTTTCAACGCTGTTTTTGCATCATCATCAGCCAGAATGTGGGAAATAGGCCAGCATGTAGGCATTTATATTACACAAGGCGTTACATTAAACAATACACATCTCACAAGGAGATAAAAACAGGGACGAATATAGAAACAAATGAATCGTTGAGAAAGCAAAAGTTATACATATTAAAACATAGAAAACATAGAAACATAGAAACATAGAAAAAATGATGAACTCTTCTCAGAAGAACTCTTAAGGTTTCACTTTACTTTGTCCTGCCTGCTGGCTCTTCAGAAATGTGTGCGCGTGTGTTTTATATTCAGAAATCATTCAAGAAGAACACTTTCGCACTGCAAGATGTGTGGTTAAGGTTATTTTTAATATGTATAACTTTTGCTTTCTCAACGATTCATTTGTTTCTATATTCGTCCCTGTTTTTATCTCCTTGTAAGATGTGTATTGTTTAATGTAACGCCTTGTGTAATATAAATGCCTACATGCTGGCCTATTTCCCACATTTTGGCTGATGATGACGCAAAAACAGCGTTGAAACTAGTTCCAAGTGCAAATACATGTTATAAATAAACTATAACATTTTTGTATTGAAAAGGTGGACCATTTTAAGTTTTCCTATCATCCATTCTCAGTTCAATACGGACAAAAATGAAATTCTTAGGTTTAAATCTCTGTGCTTTGCGGGTATTGAAAAATTCACAATACTCCTTTTGATTTTTTGCGTTAGCTGATAGTCTGACATTGGTGTTCTGAAAACATAAAAGTACAGAAATTAATTCACATATAACCGATAGTTACCATATGACCTATCTGTGTCAGTGCGATGTAAGCCAAATAGAAAAAATTGTTAAGAAATTTCAAGGAGGATCTGAGGGTACCCTGCATGATGTCTCTCTCAAATGGAATTGCTCAGCATTCCTTCATGTTTTTCAGGTGAAGCCAACTGAAGAGGCACGTTATGAAGAGTTCTGGAAGCTCAACCATTATGTTTCTGGTAATTATGACAGCCGTCGTGACTTTGAACTGTTAAACCAAACTCTTAATGCTCGAGAAACTGGCCCTGTAGCACATAGACTCTTCTACCTCGCACTACCACCATCGGTTTTTGAACAAGTCACTGTTTTTATTCGTAACGCTTGTATGGCAGAAAAGTAAGTGTATTTCTTATCTTTCCTCTGTTACATATTGTTTATTTGTACGACTACCAATTATTCTCTCTCTGTTAGGGGCTGGACTCGAATCATCATTGAAAAGCCATTTGGTCGTGATGCTGAAACGTCTAAACAATTATCAACCCACCTTGCTTCACTCTTCAAGGAAGAGCAGATGTATCGTATCGATCACTATCTCGGAAAAGAAATGGTGCAGAATTTAATGGCTTTGAGGTGAGTGCATTCTTGTTTAGAGAAACTTCAAATCAAATCCATATCCAAATGAAATGAAATGAAATGAAATGAAATGAAAATACTTTATTTGCAAATGATACACAAAAGTACATTATTCTCAACAACTACATTTTAAGTTAAAAAGAAGAGAAGACATTTTTCCTAAAATACAGTAATATACATTTTACATTAACATTTTTTCTATTAAACACACAGCCCATCTTTAATAAATTTATATTATTTACAAAATTCTACTCATAATATCTTCTGTACTTACACACATAATCAACCCATATACAGTATGTGGAACATACATACATACATACATACATACATACATACATACATACATACATACATACATACATACATACATACATACATACATACATCATTATTATAGACTGTTATGCCTTTCAGCGTTCAGTCTGCAAGCCTCTGTGAATTTACTAAACGTCGCCACAATCCTCGATTTGCAACTAGTGTTGTGGCCTCATTTAGTTCTATACCTCTTATCTTTAAATCGTTAGAAACCGAGTCTAATCATCGTCGTCTTGGTCTACCTCTACTTCTCTTACCCTCCATAGCAGAGTCCATTATTCTCCTAGGTAACCTATCCTCCTCCATTCGCCTCACATGACCCCACCACCGAAGCCGGTTTATGCGTACAGCTTCATCCATCGAGTTCATTCCTAAATTAGCCTTTATTTCTTCATTCCGAGTGCCCTCCTGCCATTGTTCCCACCTGTTTGTACCAGCAATCATTCTCGCTACTTTCATGTCTGTTACTTCTAACTTATAAATAAGATATCCTGAGTCCACCCAGCTTTCGCTCCCGTAAAGCAAAGTTGGTCTGAAAACAGACCGATGTAAAGATAGTTTCGTCTGGGAGCTGACTTCCTTCTTACAGAATACAGTCGATCGCAGCTGCGAGCTCACTGCATTAGCTTTACGGCACCTTGATTCAATCTCACTTACTATATTACCATCCTGGGAGAACACACAACCTAAATACTTGAAATTATCGACCTGTTCTAGCTTTGTATCACCAATCTGACATTCAATTCTGTTGAATTTCTTACCTACTGACATCAATTTAGTCTTCAAGAGGCTAATTTTCATACCATACTCATTGCACCTATTTTCAAGTTCCACGATATTAGACTGTAGGCTTTCGGCACAATCTGACATTAAGACCAAGTCGTCAGCATAGGCCAGACTGCTTACTACATTTCCACCTAACTGAATCCCTCCCTGCCATTTTATACCTTTCAGCAGATGATCCATGCAAACTACAAACAGCAAAGGTGAAAGATTACAGCCTTGTCTAACCCCTGTAAGTACCCTGAACCAAGAACTCATTTTGCCATCAATTCTCACTGAAGCCCAATTGTCAACATAAATGCCTTTGATTGCTTTTAATAATCTGCCTTTAATTCCATAGTCCCCCAGTATGGCGAACATCTTTTCACTCGGTACCCTGTCATATGCTTTCTCTAGATCTACGAAACATAAACACAACTGCCTATTCCTCTCATAGCATATTTCAATTACCTGGCGCATACTGAAAATCTGATCCTGACAGCCTCTCTGTGGTCTGAAACCACACTGGTTTTCATCCAACTTCCTTTCAACGCCTGATCGCACCCTCCCTTCCAAGATGGCAGTGAATACTTTGCCTGGTATACTAATCAGTGAGATACCTCGATAGTTGTTGCAATCCTTCCTGTTCCCTTGCTTATAGATAGGGGCAATTACTGCTTTTGCCCAATCTGAAGGTACCTTACCAACACTCCACGCTAATTTTACTACTCTATGAAGCCATTTCATCCCTGCCTTCCCACTATACTTCACCATTTCAGGTCTAATTTCATCTATTCCTGCTGCTTTATGACAATGGAGTTTATTTACCATCCTTTCCACTTCCTCAAGCATAATTTCACCAACATCATTTTCCTCCTCCCCTTGAGCTTCGCTGTTCACAACACCACCAGGATGATTTCCTTTTACATTAAGAAGATGTTCAAAATATTCCCTCCACCTCTCCAGTGATTCCCTGGGATCTATTATGAGTTCACCTGAATTACTCAAAACACTGTTCATTTCCTGTTTCCCTCCCTTCCTAAGATTCTTTATTACTGTCCAGAAAGGTTTCCCTGCTGCTTGACCTAGCCTTTCCAGGTTGTTACCAAAATCTTCCCATGACTTCTTTTTGGATTCAACAATTATTTGTTTCGCTCTGTTTCTTTCATCTACATACAACTCCCTATCTGCCTCGGCCCTTGTTTGGAGCCATTTCTTATAAGCCTTCTTTTTACGTTTACAAGCTGCTCTCACTTCATCATTCCACCAAGATGTTCGCCTTTTCCCGTCTTTACATACAGTTGTTCCAAGGCATTCCCTGGCTGTTTCTACTACAGCATCCCTATATGCCACCCATTCACTTTCTATATCCTGAACCTGCTTAATGTCTACTGTTCGAAACTTCTCACTAATCATATCCATGTACTTCCGTCTAATTTCCTCGTCCTGGAGATTTTCTACCCTTATTCGTTTGCAGACAGATTTCACTTTCTCTACCTTAGGCCTAGTGATACTTAGTTCACTACAGATCAGATAGTGGTCTGTATCATCGAAAAATCCCCGGAAAACTCGTACATTCCTAACAGATTTCCTGAATTCGAAGTCTGTTAAGATATAGTCTATTATGGATCTGGTACCCCTAGCCTCCCACGTGTAGCGGTGAATAGCCTTATGCTTGAAGAATGTATTCGTAACAGCTAAACCCATACTAGCACAGAAGTCCAGCAAATGCTTCCCATTCCCATTAGCTTCCTCATCTTCCCCACATTTACCAATCACCCTTTCGTATCCTTCAGTTCTATTCCCAACTCTCGCATTGAAATCGCCCATTAACACTATTCTATCCTTGCTGTTTACCCTGACTACGATGTCACTCAATGCTTCATAAAACTTGTCAACTTCATCCTCATCTGAACCTTCACATGGTGAATACACGGACAAAATTCTAGTCCTAATTCCTCCAACTGACAAATCTACCCACATCATTCGCTCATTTACGTGCCTAACAGAAACTATGTTCCGTGCAATGGTATTCCTGATAAAGAGCCCTACCCCAGACTCTGCCCTTCCCTTTCTAACACCCGTCAAGTACACTTTATAATCTCCTATCTCTCCTCGTTATCTCCCCGTACCCAAATATCACTTACTCCTAGCACATCCAGATGCATCCTCTTTGCTGACTCAGCCAGTTCTACTTTCTTTGTTCCATAATCCCCATTAATATTGATAGCTCCCCATCGAATTCCATTTCGTTCGCCAAGTTGTTTCCAAGGAGTCCCTCGCCTGTCAAATGGGAGTGGGACTCCGTTACTCCCATAGGTCCGAGGCTTGCTTAAAATGTTCTGAGCTCGGTCGATTCATGAAGCAGGATGCTGCCCTACTTGCACATAGTCCAAGTGAGGATCTCTCCTCTAACGGGTTATGGACCACCGGTGGATTGTATAGTCCTAGCCGCCTGAGCACAAGGAGGACCACGACTCAGAATATGTCCGAGATGCCCACTCCCATTCCATAGCAACTGGTATCCCGACTCTCAGGACCACTTACTAGGCCACTCAGCCGTTGCCCATGGTTCACGAACTAGGACGTGACTACAGTAACCCACAAACATGAACCATCAGTATGTGGAATCACTTCAAAAAATACTATACAATATCGCTATGAGACGTGCATAACACTGCTTTTCAGAGTTCCTGAAGGGCCTTCACAGCTACCGTAGCAGTCTCAGGGCCCTCGAATTGCCCACTGTACTTCACCACAGCTGTCCAGTCTCATAGACAAGGGGATGGAATTAATTTATTCACAAAAATTCTTTATTACAATAACATACACAGGTCGAATGCCCTCTAACATTTCTGTTCACTTTGGCTATCATAGAGCACAAAGATTTTCAAGTTGCTATTACATGCGCATAGAAGAAATTACTGCACAATTGCACTTATTAGGCCTAATCCACCAGAAGATATATAGCATACATTTGGCTATAGTCAGTGTGTTAAATCATCAAAATAAATTGCACAATGATTAACCCGTGAGTAGTCGCCAAATGAGATTTTCTCTCACATTATTTTGTATTATGAGTTTACTTCTCATTGATGCAAGAGAGGTGACTGTACCCTCTTCTAGCTGAGTTTATAACTCTCGTGAGTAAGGCTATTCACATTTGAAGGGTAAGCATCCCCTCCTGCAGTCGGAATAAAGATTCGTAGGAGTTTGTGCGCCCTGTGTGAGAGGTTCTCTCATCGCGCGACCAGTAGCATTGGTGTTATGTTGAAGACAAGCTGGAAACTTTATCCTGTTGTAGGCGTTAGTATTTGACTTAAGTCTCACACGCAAAACGTTCTCCATTTGCAGTTACTCATAAATAAGACTTCAAAAATTATGACTTGGGGAAGAATGCTGGGTAATAAGTGCTATTACAAACTCCAGAGAGAAGACCTATTGTACTTTATTCTTTCACTCGTTTTGTGTCTGTCAGGAAGTTCTATATTAATAACAAAATTATTATTGGTTTTACATCCCAAACGGTTTTCGCATATGCAAGGTGCTGGAATTTTGTCCCACAGAATTTCTTTTACATGCCAGTAAAGCTACGGCTGATGTATCTGAGCACCTTAACCGTCTGAGCCATTCAGCCTGGCACTCTTGTGAATATTACGTACTGCCATGTGACTGAACTAATGACTAATTTCCTTTAAGTAGTAATTTGTTTGTGTAATATGGGCTAATCATTTCTTTTTTTATCTAAAATGTATAACGGAGATTTTGCATCCCATTTCAGTAAATAATTTCACTGTTACACCCCGAAAAATTATGGAAGATACTGGTATGTTTATTTTAAATGAAATTTAATGTGAGAGAAAGTCTCACGTGCGACCACTCGTGTTACAGTTCGGTTAGCGACCACTCGCGGGTTAAAAGGAAATTATAGTTTGCTTACATCAAGAAAATTTCATGGGAAAAGTAATGGACTATCTATATACAGAGATGCCAACTATTATGGATTTTCCATAATTATTACAGATTTTACCTCATGATTATGTCATTACTGTTAAAGGGGAAAACGGCATTATAACAATCAAAGAAAAAAGATAAGAAGAAAAGAATTTTCAATCCATTTGAGCATTACTACTCAACCCCCCTTCTTTCAATGCTTATGAGTTGACAACTATACATTATTGCATAAAATGAATTTCATTGCAAAGCCCATATTGTCAATAGTATATTTTTAAAGGTACAATCAAAGGTTCCACCTTTACAATACTAAAAATTATGTTTAACTAGGGTGACATTAACCAGTGTCAGGACATGTTTAGTCCTTCTTTTTGGACATCATCAGCTGAAAATACGTGTAAGATAAGTAAAATAGACAAGGTCACAAATACACATTAAAATACGATTTGGGTTACCGAATACATCAAGTTAAAATACATGATAAAATTCGAAGAACTTTAAACACTGGAGCTCAGTTACTTTTTTCTTCTGTTATACATACTATACATTATTCGATCATCACTTCCTTTTGCATCCTGTGAGTGAGCATTGTGAAATTCATTGCAAATGAAGGAGCTCAACTCTGTGCTTACACATTGTTTACTCTGTGCTCTTCTCCAGTGTACGTGGTGTCTCTTTGTTGTGTATGTAGAAGTGGGTGATGCTTTGGTGCGTTACAATTTTTATTACTGTATTATAGTCATAGATTCTAAAAGAAGGGGTTGGTTTTGTAAAATGAAGCAGAACAATTGTCATATTGGATCTCCTTCTAAGAAAACAGCAGTGCCAGTGTTACAAAAATATCAAGACAGTTACTCAAAGGAATGGCCATGCCTACTTGCTTCACGTGTTAGTGAAAATCATGTGTTCTGCAGTGTGTGTGCTTGTGATTTCTCTGTGGCTCACAGTGGACGAGATGATTGCAGAGGACAAATCGAATCCAAGAAACATAATACATAAGTTGAGTTAATATTACAAAACAAATCTATTTTATTATTCTTCATAAAAAGTAATTAAACTGCAGTGATAAATACCGAGTTGTTGGAGCATAATATCCCGTTACCTGTTTCGAATCGTGCAGGAAATTTATTTAGAGCAGCGTTCCCTGGCTCTAAAATTTCACAGAAATATGGTTGTGCAAGAACGAAAACCTCTGCTTTAGTTCAATACACGGCATCTGAGAGAAAAAAAGGAAATAACTGAAATTTTGCAACGAAAAAACTGCCTTTTTCTTTGGCTACTGATGGTAGTATGGTTTCAAATGCAGTTAAATTTTATCCTATAGTTGGTTCTGTTTTTAATGCTCAGATAGGCCAAGTATCTACTCTTTTGTTGTCATTGTTAGAGAGTACTGGCAATAAAATGAGGAACTTTTCTCTCTTATCAACAGTGAGTTCTGTCCTCTAGCCATTCAATGGGAAAATTGTATTTCTTTTTCTTTTGACAATGCATGCTCAGTGATAGGGGCAAAGAAAGGCACTGCCAAATTTGTGAAGGACATGCATTCTTCAGTATATATTTTGGGTAGTTCATATCATCTGATACACATCTGTGCACAGAAAGCAGCAGCCCAATTACCAGTAAACGTAGAGAACTTTATGGTTCAGGTATATTACTATCTTGATAAGAGTTCTAAGAGGCAAAACACATTGTGACACAGCAGGTCAGTGCCCTTTGGCTCTCACTTCTTCCGTCTGTTAATCAAGTTCTTGAGCAGTGGGAAGCTTTGACACTCATATTTTGTAGTGAGCCTTACCACATACATATGGTCTTTTACAGGGTCAAATAAACAAATCAGTCTTTGAAAGCTATCAAGTATGCAACCTTACCACATCCCAGGCAACTGGCTGTTAAGAAAAATTCTTATGTGGGACTTGAACCTCCTACCTTGAAGCACTAGGAAATTTCTTACTAGGAAGTTGAATCTAGCAAAGAAGTCAGCTAAGGATAACATGATGGCAAGCATAATTAGTGGCCACACTAATTTTAGTGAAAACTGGAAGAGTATGTATAGGTACTTTAAGGCAGAAACAGGTTCCAAAAAGAACATTTCAGGAATTATTAATGAACAAGGGGAGTGTGTATGCGAGGATCTTCAAAAGGCAGAAGTATTCAGTCAGCAGTATGTAAAGATTGTTGGTTACAAGGATAATGTCCAGATAGAGGAGGTGACTAATACTAAAGAAGTATTAAAATTTACCTATGACAGCAATGACATTTACAGTAAGATACAAAAGTTGAAAACTAGAAAAGCAGCTGGAATTGATAAGGTTTCGGGGGATATACTAAAGACAATGGGTTGGGATATAGTACCATATCTGAAGTACTTGTTTGATTATTGTTTGCATGAAGGAACTTTACCAAATGAATGGAGAGTTGCTATAGTAGCTCCTGTATATAAAGGAAAGGGTGATAGACATAAAACTGAAAATTACAGGCCAGTCAGTTTGACATGCATGGTATGTAAGCTTTGGGAAAGCATTCTTTCTGATTATATTAGACATGTTTGCAAAATTAATAACTGGTTTGACAGAAGGCAGTTTGGGTTTAGGAAAGGTTACTCCACTGAAGCCCAGCTTGTAGGATTCCAGCAAGATATAGCAGATATCCTGGATTCAGGAGCTCAAATGGACTGTATCGCGATTGACCTGTCTAAGGCATTTGATAGGGTAGATCATGGGAGACTACTGGCAAAAATGAGTGCAATTGGACTTGAAAAAAGAGTGACTGAATGGGTGGCTCTGTTTCTAGAAAACAGAACTCAGAGAATTAGAGTAGGTGAAGATTTATCTGTCCCTGTAAAAATTAAGAGGGGAATTCCTCAAGGCAGTATTATTGGAGCTTTATGTTTTCTTATATATATCAATGATATGTGTAAAGAAGTGGAATCAGAGATAAGGCTTTTCACAGATGATGTTATTCTGTGCAGAGTAATAGATAAGTTACAAGATTGTGAGCAACTGCAAAATGATCTCGATAATGTTGTGAGATGGACAGTAGGCAATGGTATGATGATAAACGGGGATAAAAGTCAGGTTGTGAGTTTCACAAATAGGAAAAGTCCTCTCAGTTTTAATTACTGCATTGATGGGGTGAAAGTTCCCTTTGGGGATCATTGTAAATACCTAGGTATTAATATAAGGAAAGATCTTCATTGGGGTAATCACATAAATATGATTGTAAATTAAGGGTACAGATCTCTGCACATGTTTATGAGAGTATTTAGGGGTTGTAGTAAGGATGTAAAGGAGAGAGCATATTTGTCTCTGGTGAGACCCCAACTAGAGTATGGTTCCAGTGTATGGGACCCTTACCAGGATTACTTGATTCAGGAACTGGAAAAAATCCAAAGAAAAGCAGCTCGATTTGTTCTGGGCGATTTCCGACAAAAGAGTAATGTTACAAAAATGTTGCAAAGTTTAGGCTGGAAAGACTTGGGAGAAAGGAGATGAGCTGCTCGACTGGGTGGTATGTTCCGAGCTGTCAGTGGAGAGATGGCGTGGGAGGACATCAGTAGACGAATAAGTTTGGATGGTGTCTTTAAAAGTAGGAAAGATCACAATATGAAGATAAAGTTGAATTCAAGAGGACAAATTGGGGCAAATATTTGTTTATAGGAAGGGGAGTTAGGGATTGGAATAACTTACCAAGGGAGATGTTCAATAAATTTCCAATTTCTTTGCAATCATTTAAGAAAAGGCTAGGAAAACAACAGATAGGGAATCTGCCACCTGGGCGACTGCCTTAAATGCAGATCAGTAGTGAATGATTGATTGTCACTGTCCACTATTACATATCTCCCCGCCCACTTGCCATGTCCGCTACTGCAACACTTGACCTACGGCACCCAATTCCCAGCCTATACAGTACCGTACTCCCAGTCTGTGCATCCACCTCCTGTTTTAAAGTACGTGTTCTGCATATCTGTACTCATTTTATGGGTTCATTTGAGGTATCCATAATGAATTAATAGCGGTGCTCACGATTCCTGCTGTCTTCAAGCCAATAAACACACATCTTCTTATATTACCTAGGTTTAGGGAGAGGGACCAATGTCTTGCAAAATTATAGTAAATGTGAAGGGATGCATAAAATTGGATTGCAATGGGCTGGTGGACCACCTGGTATAATAACAAATAGCAGAGAGATCTGGGAAAAGAAGAAAGTGCAGCTTACCATAATCTATGCTCACTCTTCCAATACAGACCTGTCGTGCTTATTCTATTATGTGTTCCCTTTAATGTTCTTATCTTTCTTTCCTTTTTTTTCTCCTTTTCTTCATTTTACACCGACCCAGATAGGTCTTATGGTGACGATGGGATAGGAAAGGGCTAGGAGTGGGATGGAAACAGCTGTGGCCCCAGCATTTGCCCAGTGGGAAAATGGGAAATCACAGAAAACCATCTTCATGGCTGCTGACGGTGAGGTTTGAACCCACTATCTCCCAGATTCAAGTTCACAGCTGCATTGTCAACTTGCCTGGTTCTTATCTACAGTATATATACTTAAGGGGAAGTGTTAAAGGGGATACATTTTTAAAACGAGCATGTGTATCTATATATAAAATAACTTGTCCTGACTGACTGACTGATTCATCATCGCGGAGCCAAAACTACTGGACATAAAGAATTCAAATTTTGGAGATACATTCATATTACAATGTAGGTGTTCACCAAGGGAGGATTTTGGGATATTCTGTCGCTAAGGGGTGAAAAAGGGGGTGAACGTTTAAAATGAGTGTATCTATATCTTGAAAACTGAACAGTTTTAAGACGTGAAAAGAGGTATTTGAAATCTCCTTTAAAAATAAAGAAACCTGTATTTTTTTGTTTTTGGAAAATCTACTTAAGGGGTGGTGAACAGGAGTGACAAATGGGGTGAATTTTTAAAATGAGTATATCTAGAGTATATCTCAAAAACGTAACATGTTACAGACGTGAAAACTGGTATTTGGAGTCTCCTGTAAAAGCAAAGGAACATGCATAATTTGTTAAATCCACTTAAGGGGAAGTGTTAAAGGGGATAAATTTTTAAAACGAGCATGTGTATCTATATATAAAATAACTTGTCCTGACTGACTGACTGATTCATCATCGCAGAGCAAAAACTACTAGACATAAAGAATTTAAATTTAGGGGATACATTCATATTACAATGTAGGTGCTCACTAAGGGAGGATTTTTGGATATTCCACTGCTAAGGGAGTGAAAAGGGGGGTGAATTTTTAAAATGAGTATATCTACAGTATATCTCAAAAATGCAAATGTTACGCACGCGAAAACTGGTATTTGGAATCTCCTGCAAAAGCAAAGGAGCACGCATAATTTGTTTTCTGAACATCCACTTAAGGGAAAGTGTTAAAGGGTGTAAATTTTTAAAATAAGCATATATATATATATATCTTTTAAAAATAAAAGTAACACATATTTGCTCGTTTTTGAAAAAAAAAAAAAAAACACTTAATAGGGGGGGGGGGGGTAAAAGGGACTGAAAGAGGGGTTGAATTATTTTTATTAGGATACTGGTATCTCAAAATCTGAAGATACTACAGAAGTGAAAATTGGTATAAGGAATCTCCTTTAAAAAAAAGAAACAGGTATTGTTTTCATAAAATCCACTTAAGGGGATGTAAAAAGGACTGAAAAGGGGTTGAATTCTTTTTATGAGGATACTTACATCTCAAAAACTGAATATGTTACAGATATGAAAATTTATACTTGGAATCTTCCTTAAAAATAAAGAAACAGTATTCTTTTGTTTTCAAAAAATCCAATTAAGGTGGGGGGGTAAATGAATTGAAAAATTAGTTTAGTTCTTTGTATGAGAATACTCATATCTCAAATATGAAAGATGTTACGGACGTGAAAATTGGTATTTGGAATCTCCTTTAAAAATAAAGGAACACACATTTTTTTGTTGGGGGGAAGGGAATCAAGGGGGTGTAAAAGGAGTTGAATTCTTTTTATGAGGATACACATAAGAAGTGGACTTAAAACAATACTCCCCTAAGGGGTTTTGACTGGGGGATTAGGAATGATGACAAAAATATATGTTTATATGAAACCGTTTGAATTACAAAGTTAAAATGTCAAATGATATCCTAGGTTTTAAATAACAGAAGGTTTGAAACAAATTTAACCACTCAGAGTGTTAAATGGTGGTTAACATCTGAAAACAAATATATTCATTCCTTCCTCCAAAACAATTTAATGTACGAAGACAAAATTCCAAACAGCAGTATATATTTTAAATCCTAGGTGTGAAATAGGAAATATTTTTAAACGTTCCACTGCTACAGTGTTAAATGAGGTTAGGTCCGTAAACTAAATTGCTCATCCCTCCAAAACCGTTTGGCGTACAAAGTTGTAATTTTACGACAAATAAGTGTAAAATACGGTATACTTCAAAATATTTCTCCCCTATGGGGTTTAGATGGTAGTTGATTCTGGAAGACACAATATCCATTCTTCCAAAACCATTTCAGGCATGAACATAATATTTTTTATGAAGGGTTGTCTTCTATATCCTAGATGTTAATAAATATTTAAAAACATTCACCCCTTAAAAAAGTATTCATTCCTCCATTAATGTACAACATACAAAATCAAAATTTCACAGGTAGCTCGCTTTTATGTCCTAGATGTTAAATAAGATATGGTTTAAAACATTCAAATTCTTCCATACGGGGTTCAAGTGAGTGGTAGATTATAAGATAAATAATCATTCCCCCAAAACCATTTGACATACAAACTGAGGACGTATTTTACAGGCTCAGCTGACAGTGGACTCGCCAAAATATAAAACTTAAAATAATAATTTTCATTTTAAAGCCGTTGCGAAGCACGGGTATCTTGCTAGTCCGTCTATATAATGACTTTATTTGTCAATTGTTTGTTCCTTTCCATTACTTATACTGATACTTTGGGATCCTTTTCTCCTGCGTGTGTTCTGTGTTCCTAGTATTTTACCACTTGTATTCATCTTTTTATTATTTCTTCCATTTTTCCTGGTTTTATCTGGCTTTCTTCTTATTGTACACTTCTCCGGTAAAGGCTGAAGATCTCTCAAGATGCCCCTCAATGAGTGTTGAAAATCAAGGAAGCTGGGAAGCAGAATCAAGCTCACTGGGGGCTGAGAAGAAATAGATGTGGAAGAGCTGGGATTGATAAGGAAAAAGTACATATATTTGAAGTTGGCAGTGTATGAAGATGTGGAGACAGCCCTTGACCTTTCGAGTTTTCATGTTTGTCCTAGTCACCTTTTTCTGTTGTTCCTTCTTCACACACTGACCTGTCATTTTGTTTATCCTATTAAGTGCTTCTTTTCATGTACCTGTCTCTCATAATATACACTAGGGAAAATGGAAATTGCAATAGCATGAAGGGGAGGGCCTACAATGCAGCAAGTGTGCAAGTGGGATATGTGTAAGGCAGTGATGTGATAACATGTTCAGATGCCTCTGTGTGCACACGTAGGCACAGGTCAGTACAGGGTGCGACCACAATGAGCTACAAATCATTACTGAATCCTGTGCAGTATGCAGTCAATAAAGCTCTGGATCAAGTCCTACAGAATTGTGGCCCATACTTGCTTCACCACAAGGGTCAGTTCATCTACACTTGTAGGTGGCTGAGGGGAGTTAGGCAGGTGTCTACCCATCACTCCTGATACCAGGACAAACTCATATGTCGATGTTGTGGGTCAACGGAACACTTGGTAAAGTGATGTGGGGGTAATGAGGCAGCTACACACAAATGATTACCAACCGTTTGTTGCATAACGGTGGTGCCACAGTAGCTCGAATTTCTACCGCCGTTGCTTGAGGTTGTGACGAGATCATCTGAATGGTGTGGCGATTTTCCTACATTGTTGTCCATTGGGTTGG
Organism: Anabrus simplex; assembly: GCF_040414725.1. Taxonomy (NCBI): domain Eukaryota; kingdom Metazoa; phylum Arthropoda; class Insecta; order Orthoptera; family Tettigoniidae; genus Anabrus; species Anabrus simplex. The sequence goes on from NC_090266.1 coordinate 977,454,813, forward strand.
TCCTCTCCCAGGTCTCCAAGCCTGTGCCTCTTCATTTGACCACTGTTGCTATACAAGTTGTTCTCTTAATTTGACCACATGTTGTACCACAGATGCATTTCAGCTAGTACGTGCAGCTACAGCCCACTCTCATGCAGACCAACTATGCAGGTCCTCCCAACCGGTACAAATTGTTGATATTGAGATTGTACCAGCTGGTGAAGCATGTTTCACTGTACCTCACAGACTACACGTCCACTAAGCTCTACTGGGCTACTGGTTCGTCCATGACCAGTCAGATGGAAAGGGTCATATGAACAGTCTGATTGGCCTGAAACCAGTATGGTGTACTAACCATTCTCTATCTCCAATATGAACATAAATTATGTTGCTACAGTATTTCCATTTTCCTCAGTGTAACTAGACTGGTCGAACATTTGTTCCTATTCATGATTTAATAATCGGTATTACCTAACAAGCCTAAATACAATGCATGATACAAATTCTAAACTAATGGAGATAAATGGAGGCAATAAAATATGAAATTCTCTCTTCTTTCCTTCTTGTCCCACAATGATTATCACCTTGCTAAGCAACCAGTGTTACCACTAGTAAAATCAAGAATTTCAAACTCAAAGAAACAGTAGACTGTAGTAGAATTTTCAACTTACAGAAGTTTCCAGTTAACAGTATTTGTTTGATGTACAGTACACACTTGTTCATTGATCAAGTCAAGTTGAAAAAGAAAATTCACATACTCACTGTCATAACCTAATAATTGAGTCTTTTTAGTTTTTTGAATACTATACCTTTTTTCTTGATGTTGAGATTATTTGTTTAAGTAGTCATCTTCACTTACATCAAGCACTGATATTCCTGTTTGAATACTATTATTAAATACTTTAATAATATTAAAGGTGTAGCAGTTATTGGGGGGCTTCCTGGCCGAGGCGGTAAAGGCGTGCTCGGTTCGCCCGGAAGGACGTGGGTTCGAATCCCCGTCAGGAAGTCTTAAACTTTAAGAAACGAGATTTCCACTTCTGGGGGTGCACATGGCCCTGAGGTTCACTCAGCCTACACCAAGAATGAGTACCAGGTTAATTCCTGGGGGTAAAGGCGGCCGGGTGTAGAGCTAACCACTCTACCCCATCAAGTGTCGAGGTTACGGATAGTGGAAGCCTTTACATTCCAACCCTCCAAGGGCCTTCATGGCCTGTACGGAGATGACTTTGCTTTGTAGCAGTTATTGAGCGCTTAACTTAACAACATAAAATAAAGAAAATTTAGAACATTAAATAAAATCTAAAATCGTTAAAACCATATCATAAAATCAAAACTAAACATGACAACTACAGGCAGGTTGTGAACAGTGGAAGGAACCCTATGAGGTTATGGATGGAAGGACTTTTGCGGGCAAAACTTTGACCAAAGAAAAATTTAGTTAATACCTATTTATTATTAAAAAACACAAAAGAAAAGGAAATAAGGAACACTGCCAGTAGCATAAACACAAAAATAAATATAAACCCTGATGTAATTAAGTAGCAGTCTTACAATCTTGCTGGTACTAGTCTTCATGGAAAATACCTCCAAATGGGCCCACTGCGCAGAGTGGGTCAATATTCAAAGAAAATTACAAGTTGAAAATGTGAAGCAACTGCCTTCACCAAAGAAATAATATACAGGTCATAGGAAAACAATTTACTGAGGTCAAGCTTGTGAGAAATGTAATCTAAAGGTACCGGTACCAAAACTGTTAGAGAAAGTTTGCCTCGTGCCAACGCGAAGATGGATGTAAAACCTCTTTACATCATCGTAAATGACAATTGATTTCTGATAGAAAATTTGATGGGTAAACTCCAGCGACAAATTAAAATGTGAAATAAAATAAAATTAAGTTACATTAGGAAATTTAACATTTGCTTATCCTAAGAGAAGCCAGAGCTCCCATGGACATTACGTCCACTCTACATGATCACGAAGACAGAGAATTAAGCTCCCCTGTGAAACGCTTCCTGAAGGTAGCCCATGCTGGGTGGTGCAACAGGAAATGGTGCAGCAAAATTAATGTCCAGTGACTGCACAGGAGTTACCTTTTGATTTATATAAACCAATCAAATTAAAATTGTTAATTTGATACTTGTGTCTTGTAATTGGAAACTTCTCAAAGTTTGTGTCTTATGCAAGTCCCAGAAAAATCGACATGTACGGTACAGGGTATCCCACAAATTTTGACAATAAAATTGAATACAGTTTTTATACAATCCAAAATTTCCTTAAAGTAGGCCAAATATATAAACTGTTGCAGAACATGTCCAAAAGGGATAGGCCTATCATTGGGATTGGTGTATTGCAACTTGTCCAATTCTTTGATTCCTTTTATTATTGAAAACACACACATGCCATGCAATAAGAAATCATTACATTACATTTACATTACTTTTCTTTGCTATAAGCTACGATGGATTTCTGTCTATTCCTGCATTTTATAATATGGTATCTATCACAGAGTTCCAGGCATAACTCACACACACATGCGTTGTTTGGTTCGTGATATAATTTATTGCGACACACCTTGTGGTGAAAACCATGGATCGCCAGTCTCGTCGTCACGTGTCGCATAGCATGATTAGCTTCCATCCAGGTCCTGTCTTGCATAGCAGATGTTGCATAGAAGTCCTTTGGTATGTTGTTTTTCTTCTCATTCAGATCTTGTATAAGCTGTTTAAAGCTGGTACTAGCTGGAAGTATGAGCTCGCGTCTCAGATTCTCTATTAAGAAGGTATCCCTGGTAAGTTCATACACTAGCCTCGATCTTGCATTCTGCGGGACTCCTAGAATTCTCTTCAGGTATCTGGCCTTTACTCGCTCCAGTTCTTCCAGCTGTTTGTATGTGAGGTATTCTCCCACTAATTCTAGGCCATATGTCAAAACCGGTAGTATCTTCAGCCTAAACAGGTCCATAGCTGTGTTGATCGATAGTTGTGTGATGTTTCTGATTTCATTCATAGCTCTAGTGGCCGCCACTGCTCTAGATTTTATATGTAGTCTGAAACTCTTTCCCGTCGTTTGGATTGTGACACCTAGGTATTTAAAATTGTTAGCCCTCTTGAGTAGTTTGCCATTGCATTTGACGTTCTCTGCTTCAGTGAGTCTTTCTCCCTTCCTAAACACTACCAATTCCGTTTTCTCTTCGTTTATCTGGATGTCGTTTCTCTCTGCCCATTCACATAGTGTGTTTATCGATATTTGCAGTTTATCTATATCTGTCGCTGTGATGGCCATGTCATCAGCGTATATGTATGTGCTTGTTCCTGCCATTCCTTTGGTGACATCGTACGTAAGGACATTAAACAGGATAGGGCTGAGTGGGTCGCCTTGGAGGACACCGTTCATCTGCGGCAGCCAGTCTGATATGCCTATTCCATCATCTATCTGTATGTGATTTTCTGCGAGTATATTTGATATCAGGGTCGGTATGCTCATTCTCCCAATTAGTTCCTCCAGTTTATCTATTAGTACCTTTCTGTTGACCATATCGAAGGCTTTTGAGTAGTCAACAAAAACCACATATAGTTTTCCTTTTGGCCTTTCTATCGTCTGCTTTATTTGCTCCAACAGGTTTTCTGCTGCCAGAGTCGTGGACCTTCCCTTTCTAAAACCAAACTGTCCCTCTGGTAGAATGGGTTCTAGCTTCTCTGCCAGCTTATTGGCAAGGATTCCTGTTAAGAGTTTCAGTGATGTAGATTCCAATGCTATTCCTCTATACGTGTTTGGGTTTTCTTTACCCTTGTATAATAATTTGATTGCTGACTTTCTCCATTCGTCTGGTATGCTTCCTAGCTCTAAACATTTATTTAGAAGGGAGGTCCATATTGGTAGGTATTCTTGTGCTGTTTGCTTTAAGTGTTCACTTCTTATTCCATCTATTCCTGGAGCTCTGTTATTCTTCATTTTCTGTATTGCTCTCGCAATTTCATCCGTAGTGAAGATCTCATCAGCTTGTGGAGTCCTAGGTGTCTTAATCATGGGTCTTGTTTCTTTTGAACAGATTAATATTCTTATATGATCTATCCATGTTTCCATGGGTATGTTGGGCTGTATTTTCTGCCTTTTCGGTCTCAAAGCTCGGTAAGGGTCTTCTTTTGCCTCCTGTACCATTTTCTTATGCTCTTCTTCCAGGTGTTGCTTTTTCTTCTTTCTTATTAGGTTCTTATATTTCTTTCGTTCTCGTTGGTATTCTTCGGTGGTTGCGCTTGCCATTTGTTCTCTAGTTTTATGTAGTGTTTTCAGTGTCAATTTTCTTTGTTCATAACATTCTCTGTCGAATCATGGCCTTGTCTTCCTATTTGTATCTTGTGTAGTGGCCCCATTTATTATAGTTGATTTCAGCCATGTAGTGGCCTCATCAATATTTCCTGCTCTTATTGCTCTTTCAACCTTATCTTTTTTTTTCATTTTCTCTTTAATTTTTTCCATGTCCAGGATCTTGCCAAAAGTTATATTTTGTCTTTGTTCTAATTTGCCAGTTCTGACGTTTTCTATATTTAATTGTACTGGAATGTGTTTACGGATGACTGCTTCTTCTTTTTTCACTGTGGTAGCAGGGTGGTTTGTTCTAAAGCCCCTTGTGATTATTAGGTCTATTGTGCTAGCTCCGTTATGCCCTATGTATGTCCAGTCCTCCTGTCTGTTGTGTATTGTAAAGCCTTCGTTTGTTAGATACTCCATTACTTCCTTGCATTTTCTATCTTGCCTATTTATTGCACAATTCAGATCTCCCGCAATGATTATCTTATCCATACTTCTGCTGTGATCCAAGGCCATCCCTAGTTTGTCTATTATGTCTGTGGCAGTGTGATCTGGGTTGAAGTAGACTGCTACTATAACTCCAATTCTTGTCCTGACAACCAGCATGTTTTCTTCTCTTAATAGTAGTTTGAAGGGGGCCAGTTGTGGTTTGATTATGCACAGCACACCGCCCGCTGGTCTTCCTCTTCTCATACACTGTATCGCATAGGCATGAAAATTGTAAAATTCTGGGATGTTCAGTCCTGTGTCCTCGTTTACCATTGTTTCTGTGAGTACTCCAATGTCATAATCAGCCATGATATTTCTCGGGAGCAGGCTCGAGACTCCCCTCAGGCCCATGTTATTATATTATATTAATATTAATCCCTGGTTGCCGGACCTCTGAACTTCCAGGGTTGCTGAAAGGGCCGACATATTACATCTTCTGGCCAGAAGTGTCCATCGTAGACTGTTTCTAGGTCTGCTTCCTATTTTGTCATTCACTAGGTCACAGTAAATTTTCCCTTTTACTCCGTTTTCCTGCAGGTATTCTATAATAGCTTCCTCTGTCATATCTTTGTCCAGTTTTCCCACGTATAACCAGGCGTATCGTTCCGCTGCCTTTATTTTACTTTCCCCTTGTCTCATTCCCATTTTTCTTCTGTTAATTTCTTTTCCTGTCTCGTTTCCCCGTTGTCTGTTCCCGCCTCTCACCGCTGTTGTCCACTCCCTATCCTAGGTTCTCTAGTTTAGTTTCATCATTTACTGGTGTTCTAGGCTGCCCTGTTGTTTGCTTCCACTCTTCATTTTCTATTATATGTATTTCAACGTCGTTGGGTCATTCTTGCTGGCCCCTGCGCTCTTGTCTTGTTACCTTTGTCTCTGCTACGCCGATTTTCGTGTTATCAGCTGTTACCTGTAATTGTGGCTTACCATGCATTGTTACTTGGGAAGTGGGGGATTTGGTTTGTTCGCCCATGCTGCTTTGAGGGAGCTGCGCTTCATCTTGATTACAATATTGTAGTAGGTCCCGATTGTGTGCATAATTTTCATCCATTTTAGAAGTTGCAGGATTTCATACGTCTTTATGTTTTCTCTTGTTTGGCAGTAAGGGCCAACTCGCACTTTAATTTTTTTTGGAGATGGTCTGTTAGTATTTCGGCTTGTTTCACTTGTACCTCAAGTATTAGTGCTAGTTTCGGGTCTCTTTGATTCCTTTTAATTTGTTGGTAGTTAGTCAGTAGTTGGAGGTGATGCTTAGAGCAAGGCATGAGTAATTTGGCACATCTCATAGTACCTTTGGACATTTGTTAAATAGAATATGAGCCCAAACATTTGTTACGAATTTCTTGAAGTTGTCTAATGACCTTTTGCCTATAACCATACTTACTGACACAATTCTTGCTTGTTTTCTTTGAATGTTGTGACCAAAAAATCATGTGTAAGAACTGCACCAGTAATTCAGTTGGGGAATATTTTACAGGATAACTTAATCTCCATACAACTTGGGTGATGGAATAAAATTAAGTATGGTATTGCACAATGTTTTAAATTTATTACATGATATCATAAACAAAAACTCTCGGTTTTACTACACAATATTTCAGTTATGCTGATTAGTAAAGCCCATAAGGTGTGAAGTAGTGAACAGCATGTACACCTCTACTGCTGGCCTGTCGGGTATGGATGCCTGTTCTGAAAGAAAACAAAATCACTCAACATATTATCACCTTAAGTACCCAGAATTAGCAAATTAAAATACTGTAAAATTAAAGTATTTTACATTAATTACCACGTCTATTCATTGCCACCGCTGTCAGAATTGGGAGAACTGCTATCATTGCCTGGATTTACGCCTTTCCATAAGTATTTTTAAATATTATTTCAACCATTTTGGTCTATTTTGGTCCATATTGACTTTTATATAATAATCTCAACACTGAAAAAACGGGTGATGTTATAGGTTCAAAACATGTTTAGTAGATTAAATGACATGTATTAAATAGTTTTTATTAGTATTGACAATGTGAACCTATACCTGTTTTTTCAGTGTTGAGATTATTTCCATAAGTAGTCATCATCACTTCCATCAAGCACTGATATTCTTGTTTTCTTAAAACATTTAAAAACAACGTCTGACAAAATCATGTTCCATGCACGCTTGAAAGAAGAATACTGCACCAAGAACTTGCCAATTGTACATCACTTCTACTCACCCACAGGAGCTAACCAACCTGAAAACATTGCTAATTTCAAAACTGCAAGCCAGCATGCCTACGTCATGTGGGAGAACGGGAAGAGGGGTAGGATGCCGAAGACACCCTTACACAAAGCATCACACCAGTGCTAGTGACCTTGAGGCAAACACACAAATAAACCAAACACCTTGGCCTACTAAGACCATTGCTCAGCCCAAAGTCCTGTAGATTATGAGGGGACACATGGTCATCGCAACAAATTATCTTGGCCATTATTCTTGGCTGTCTAGCCCGCGGCCACTATCTCTCTGTCAGCTCTTCAGTTATTCTTGCATATACTGAGTGGACCTCGAACCAGCCTCAGATCTAGATAAAAATCTCTGACCTAGACAGGAGTCAAGGCAGGCTTGCTAACCCTAGTTTGTGGGGCCGGCAGATTAACTTATGAAAGGATAAAATACAGAGGACCTGTATTATATCACTGAAGGATAAATCTATGCAAAACCAGTAAACCTGATAACACCATCCTTTGGATAACACTCATATACTTACCAGTATTTGCTGGACAAAAATAAAATTTGCAAAATCAATAGATCAATAGATCAAAAGATTACCTGAATTGCCAAATCAATCCAATATTTTATATTACATTTTTATCAATTGGACATCAAGAATATTAACCTAGTCATTTTATTGTTAATTTCAGGTTTGGGAACCGTATTTTTGGCCCTACCTGGAACAGAGAATGTATTTCTTCTGTACTGATTTCCTTTAAAGAGCCATTTGGAACACAAGGACGTGGTGGTTACTTTGATCAGTTTGGTATTATCCGTGATGTGATGCAAAACCATCTCCTTCAGATTTTGAGTTTAGTTGCAATGGAAAAGCCAGCTTCTGTTCACCCAGATGATATACGTAATGAAAAGGTAAGTTAATCATTATCAAGGTTAAGGTACTGTTCATTAACCATGGTATGATTCAGAACAAGATTATTCTAAGCCCATGAATAGGCAAGTAGAAGGATGTCAAAAGTAGAAGCAATGGCACAATATTAAAATATTTACTACCAAGGGTAGAAATGGTATCTGAAAAGGATAGTGGTGATGTTTTGGAGAAGCCAATCAAGGCATACGTAGGTGATTTGAAAAGTTCTCGGAATGTACTAGAATTAAGTATCTTACCTCGGTGGAACTGCTTTTATTTTTCAACATAGTCTCCCTGTAGACTAATGCATTTGGTCCAGCGATGTTCCAATGCCTTGATCCCATCTCGAAAATGAGATTCCTCTAGGCCTGCAAAATACCTCTCCAATTCAGCTGTCAGTTCTTCCCTTGTAGAAAATCTCCATCCACCGAGGAAAATTTTCAGCTTGGGGAATAAATGAAAGTCTGATGGTGCCAAATCAGGTGAATAAGGTGGATGTGACAACAATTTGTACCCCAGTTCATGACGTTTTGCCATGGCAATAACACTTATGTGCGGCGGAGCGTTGTCCTGATGAAAGATGACCTTTTTCCTTGACAAACCAGGCCTTGTTTAGCGTATCTTTTCCTGTAGTTGGTCTAGGAGGTTTGCATACTATTGCCTCGTAATTGTTTGGCCAGTAGGAAGATAATCTATCAGCAGAATGCCTTTTGCATCCCAGAAAACTGAGGCCATGACCTTTCCGGCCGAACGCACTGCCTTTGCTTTCTTTGGTGGTGGTGAATCAGCATGTTTCCACTGCTTTGATTGCTGTTTTGTCTCTGGGGTATAGTAGTGGACTCAAGTTTCATCTGTAGTCACAAACCGGTGCAAAAAATATTGTTGGTTGCACTGAAAACGGGCCAGACTTTGTTTGGACATTTCCAATCTAGTGCGTTTATTGTCCAATGTCGAGAGCCGCGGCACCCATCTTGCGGATAATTTTTTCATACCCAATTCTTAGGTTAAAGTATAATATACCCGTTCAGAAGACATCCCTACAGCTTCAGCAATCTCCCGCACTTTCAGTCGACGATCCTCCATGATGATTTTATGCACTTTTGCGATAAATTCTGGGGTCGTAACACTTTTTGGCCATCCACTACGCGGATCATCATCCAAGCTCTCCCGACCAAATTTAAACTCGCTGGTCCACTTGGCAACAGTTGAAAATGAAGGAGCAGGGTCCCCCAGTGTGTTCTGAAAGTCGGCATGATTTTCCTTTGCTTTCATACCTTTCTTTACAAAGTATTTAATCACTGGTCGAATCTCAGTTTTTTCCATTGTCACAAATCACTACGCAGGAACAACAACAAAGAGTCGTCACTACCACACTCCTGCAGCTAGAGCACTGACGCGCCACGTGTTCAGTCACAAAGGATGTGTGATTATTGCGCGGGAGCCTCGTTGCTCTAGCACTGACATGTAGCGGTGATTCCAAGAACTTTTCAAACCGTCCTCATAAAATAACAGATAAACATTTATGTTTAAAGATTGTTTTTATATATATATCTTTGTCAGTAATGAGATGCCATATGTTCACATAGTATATAGGAAACCAAACACCAACTATTAAGAAATAAGAAGTAAAAGGAAGTTAATTCCTTCCTTACAGTATCAGTAGTACCTCCTGAAGATTGACTAGTTGGTAACTCTCATTTGCTGAATATTAAAATCTTGTCAGTAGCAACTGGAAAAGCCTGAGATCAAAAGAGAAAGGTATTAAAATAAACACCTCTTGCCTTTCCATCTCATATAACATACGTGGATCAGAGTTTAAACTCATGGAGTAAATACTATAGTGTAGCAGTAAAATAACCTCCATATCCATGTGTTTTTTTTTTTTTTTAAATGTACTGTACTATACTGTGTATCTACAGCAACCTGAATCTTATTACTGTCGTAATCCATCAACTCTTGTCCACAACCTGTGCATTTAAATAGGTTTTTCTTACTACTTAGCCAACGGTCGTAGCCGTTTTGAAACACCGGATCCCGTGAGATCTCCGAAGTTAAGCAACATTGGGCGTGGTCAGGAGTTGGATGGGTTGCCACGCGCTGTTGGTGGAGGGTAAGGGAATGGAGGAGCGGAAAGGAACTGGCCACCCTACCGCACGTAAACTCCGGCTCAGGAACACCTCTGCGGAGGTTCGGACCTGCCTTCAGTCAGAATAACCCTTACCTTACCTTACTACTTACAACATAAGAACCTATGATATTACAAATAGAATGCCATTATTCATGTGTATTGCTCTTTCATCTGTGTTGCTTATGTTATTGATGATCATGAAATATACACTGGCAGAAAATATAAATCCCAACACCAAGAAGGATTTGTGCTAGATAAACTAAATTTGGGAGGTGAGTTTGCACATCTGAAAGATAATGCCTATTCAAATTTGCATGCAAGTTAATGAAGAGTGGTGCTAGTAGTGCCATTACAACTTTCCAAAGCAAGTTTGCTTTAAATACACACAGTACACTTTGTGAGCGTTAGTCATCGTCTGGTGTTGATGTTGTGAAGTAGATGTCAAACATGCCTTTAAAGAGACGAAGAAGGCAGTATCAGCAGCTCACTTAGTTTGAACAAGGCCGTGAGATAGGGCTATGAGAAGTTTCATGTTCTTTCCACGATATTGCAGAAAGACTTGGCAGCGATGTATCCAAAGTGTACCGGTGTTGGCAACAATGGTCACGGGAAGGCACTATCTCAAGAAGACCGGGGTCTGGCCGGACACAGGCCCTTATGGAGAGGGAAGACCGCCGTATTCGGCGCATGGCTGTGGTGGATTATACTGCATCTGCAGCAGCCATTAGAGATTCAATTGGCATCAGAGTGATACAGCATACTGTAATTAATCCATTGTGTGAGAGACAGCTCCGAGCCAGGTGTCCTGTAGCATTTATGCCACTAACTCTGAATTGCTGTCATCTGCAACTTCTGTAGTGTCAAGCTAGAGCTCATCAGAGATCTGTTATGTTCTCAGATGAGAGCCATTTCTATCTTGGTGCCATTGATGGCCATAGGTTGAAAAGACGGAGAGCAGGTGAGCGTTTGGAACCAAGCTTTCGGCAGCGTTGACATACTGAGCCTACATCAGGAGTTATTGTCTGGGGAGCGATTTCCTATGACAGCAGGAGCACTCTTGTCATTATCCCAAGAATCTTGAGAGTGGATTTGTATGTAAGACAAGTCACTGAACCGGTTGTGCTGCCATTCATTCACAGTATTCAAGGGGAGGGGGTTCCAACAAGATAATGCTCATACCACTGCTATTACCTGTTGTGCTCTACAGAGTGTCAACCAAATGTCTTGGCTTGCAAGATCGCCAGAACTTTTACCCATTGAGACGTCTAATGACAGTAACTCAGCTTACAAGAAAACCTATAGCCTGCTAACTTGATAAAACTGAACTGTTAGCCTGCTAGCCTCTGAAGGTGAATTCTTCAATATATAAAATACATGTAAGGTTTTGAAGATCATAATTGCAGTTATGAACTGGATTTCATTTAATAAGAGTTTAATAACGATTCTTACAAGCAGTTCTTTGTACAAGCCTAGTGTTGATAGCTCAGCTAAAGAAACCCATGGAGTTACTGTTTATCAAATTCAACAGCTATGCGCCTCTGAAGAAAACACTAATAGAGTGAGAATTTACGATATACGGTCCTTACTAGTTCAGTGCACTCTCATCCATTCCACTATGACATCAGCTGCTGAAAGGAGGCTAACTTCACAGTAATTTTAATCATGGTCATCAGCTCATAGACTTATCAGGCAGCAGGAAAGTACCGTAAAGTGGGGTAACTTCGGCCATGCAGGGTAACTTCGGCCACTGATGAATAGCAACACTTATTTTCTCCTGCCTCCTATATTGGTCGCAGGCCACCTACGGGTGTCAATTAGAAAGACCTGCACCTGGCGAGCCGAACCCGTCCTGGGATATCCCGGCACTAAAAGTCATACGACATTTCATTTTTCCTATATTGGAAAAGATGAACTACTTGCAACAACTAAAATGCACATAAAGTAGAATGCTCTTTCAACACTCAGTAGTCCAAATAACAATGGCGGGCTCATTGCTGAGTCGATCGATTTTTTTTGCAGCCCCGACTATTGTCTTCTCTGGTATCAGCAGAAAACAAACTGTTCTCTAGCCCCAGCATTCGATTCTCCATTTCAGTGGTTTATGGGGTCAAAATGTAAGTTTGTCTGGTAACTGATCAACACAGTTTGATGCATTTTATTCAAATAGTTTTTTCGGGGAATAGTTTTGTGATAAAAGTTGTCCTCTTCTGGGGTAACTTCGGCCATGACAAGAACGTATAGGAAAACAATACACGGCCGCGGATATTGTAGTTACAATCCTGTTTACTTCAAGAACGCTTTAGAAGAGATTAATAAAGGCACAATAACAATAAATGGGGAAGTTTATCCCAACAGGGAGGGGGAAAGACAGTTTCCATTTTCAATGATAAATAGATGGATATCAGTTGACATGGACGATACACATTTAAGAACTTGACAACAGCCCATATATTTTCTAATTTAGAAGACAGTATATTGAGGACAGTCTACAAGATTGCTTCTTTTCCGACCGCTTTTTCTCTCCATACAATTGAGCTTTATGATTTCCGTACCTTTTATTTATTATCTTTTGTACCATTACAAATATTTATGCAATGCAACATGTAATTTGTAATATCATACAATGCTTGTACACTTAGGCTAAATAAAATAGCTTCTTCTTTGGGGAAAAAGTGAATTTGATCACTATACATCTGTTTCACCATAAATCGTTTTAATTTGTTTGTGATTGTTGATACTGGGCGTTTTGCAGGTTTTTTAAAAACATTCACGGTGGCCGAAGTAACACTACATCGAAGAAAACTTCGTTTCTCGAGTAATTTTTATGGCGGCAGAAGTTACCCGAAAACATGGGGTAACTCCGGCCACTCTTTCGATAATCATTATTCACTACTGAATAACAATTAGAATTATGTTCATATTTAAAAATGAAGAACAAACATGGCAAAATTTATATTATATTTTTCAGAAAATTAGAGGGAATATTTCACATTTTATTTTAAAACATATACGAAAAAGTGGCCAAAGTTACCCCGTTTTACGGTACTTAAAACACAACTTGTAAGGAGAAGGCTCTAAACCTCAGGCACCTCAATACTGGGATAAGAGAACAAGAGTTTGACTGACCGATGATTTGCATTTAGGGCAATCGCCCAGGTGGCAGATTCACTACCTGTTGTTTTCCTAGACTTTGCAAAGAAATTGGAAATTTATTGAACATCACCCTTGGTAAGTTAATCTAATCCCTAACTCTCCTTCATATAAATGAATATTTGCCCCAATTTGTCCTCTTGAATTCCAACTTTATCTTTCCTACTTTTAAAGACACCACTCAATCTTATTCGTCTACTAATGTCATTCCACGCCATCTCTCCACGGACAGCTCGGAACATATCACTTATTATATGTTATAAACCTCATTTTATCCCTATTGAAAATTTACAGTTCAACAACAATAAAGGTGTTTTAATTTGTTCTACCTATTCAATACTTTTATTTTTACTTATAGTGGTTACATAAATAGACTCTTAGTTAAATGGGACATGTTTCGCCCTCAATTAAGGGCATCTTCAGCCTAAAAACAATCATAAGAATCAATCAATCAATCAATACTGATCTGCATTTAGGGCAGTCGCCCAGGTGGCAGATTCCCTATCTGTTGCTTTCCTAGCCTTTTCCGAAATGATTTCAAAGAAATTGGAAATTTATTGAACATCTCCCTTGGTAAGTTATTCCAATCCCTAACTCCCCTTCCTATAAATGAATATTTGCCCCAGTTTGTCCTCTTGAATTCCAGCTTTATCTTCATATCGTGATCTTTCCTACTTTTATAAACGCCATTCAAACCTATTCGTCTACTAATGTCATTCCACGCCATCTCTCCGCTGACAGCTCGGAACATACCACTTATAATACCAATATAAATGGTCCGTTATTGGACATTATAAATTTTCCAGCTAACTCATTCCTGGTTGCCAGCGTTTCGCCCTCGTGTGCTAGGCTGGGCTCATCAGTTGGTACCTAGCACACCTACCAAGACGCTGGCTAGTGAATACCGTGGAGGCCACTGCGTAAGCTAATTGTAGCCACCGGCAGTGCCAATGCACTATGAGACACTTTGTCCCATCATCAAAAATTGATGCCTGCTTGGCCATCAGATGATATAGATGTTGATTCCCATAGGGAATCTGAAATATTTGTTCCGAATGAGTAAATTTATAATACCAATATAAATGGTCCGTTATTGGACATTATAAATTTTCCAGCTAACTCATTCCTGGTTGCCAGCGTTTCGCCCTCGTGTGCTAGGCTGGGCTCATCAGTTGGTACCTAGCACACCTACCAAGACGCTGGCTAGTGCATACCGTGGAGGCCACTGCGTAAGCTAATTGTAGCCACCGGCAGTGCCAATGCACTATGAGACACTTTGTCCCATCATCAAAAATTGATGCCTGCTTGGCCATCAGATGATATAGATGTTGATTCCCATAGGGAATCTGAAATATTTGTTCCGAATGAGTAAATTTATAATACCAATATAAATGGTCCGTTATTGGACATTATAAATTTTCCAGCTAACTCATTCCTGGTTGCCAGCGTTTCGCCCTCGTGTGCTAGGCTGGGCTCATCAGTTGGTACCTAGCACACCTACCAAGACGCTGGCTAGTGCATACCGTGGAGGCCACTGCGTAAGCTAATTGTAGCCACCAGCAGTGCCAATGCACTATGAGACACTTTGTCCCATCATCAAAAATTGATGCCTGCTTGGCCATCAGATGATATAGATGTTGATTCCCATAGGGAATCTGAAATATTTGTTCCGAATGAGTAAATTTATAATACCAATATAAATGGTCCGTTATTGGACATTATAAATTTTCCAGCTAACTCATTCCTGGTTGCCAGCGTTTCGCCCTCGTGTGCTAGGCTGGGCTCATCAGTTGGTACCTAGCACACCTACCAAGACGCTGGCTAGTGCATACCGTGGAGGCCACTGCGTAAGCTAATTGTAGCCACCGGCAGTGCCAATGCACTATGAGACACTTTGTCCCATCATCAAAAATTGATGCCTGCTTGGCCATCAGATGATATAGATGTTGATTCCCATAGGGAATCTGAAATATTTGTTCCGAATGAGTAAATTTATAATACCAATATAAATGGTCCGTTATTGGACATTATAAATTTTCCAGCTAACTCATTCCTGGTTGCCAGCGTTTCGCCCTCGTGTGCTAGGCTGGGCTCATCAGTTGGTACCTAGCACACCTACCAAGACGCTGGCTAGTGCATACCGTGGAGGCCACTGCGTAAGCTAATTGTAGCCACCGGCAGTGCCAATGCACTATGAGACACTTTGTCCTATCATAAAAAATTGATGCCTGCTTGGCCATCAGATGATATAGATGTTGATTCCCATAGGGAATCTGAAATGGACCATTTATATTGGTATTATAAATTTACTCATTCGGAACAAATATTTCAGATTCCCTATGGGAATCAACATCTATATCATCTGATGGCCAAGCAGGCATCAATTTTTGATGATGGGACAAAGTGTCTCATAGTGCATTGGCACTGCCGGTGGCTACAATTAGCTTACGCAGTGGCCTCCACGGTATGCACTAGCCAGCGTCTTGGTAGGTGTGCTAGGTACCAACTGATGAGCCCAGCCTAGCACACGAGGGCGAAACGCTGGCAACCAGGAATGAGTTAGCTGGAAAATTTATAATGTCCAATAACGGACCATTTATATTGGTATTATAAATTTACTCATTCGGAACAAATATTTCAGATTCCCTATGGGAATCAACATCTATATCATCTGATGGCCAAGCAGGCATCAATTTTTGATGATGGGACAAAGTGTCTCATAGTGCATTGGCACTGCCGGTGGCTACAATTAGCTTACGCAGTGGCCTCCACGGTATGCACTAGCCAGCGTCTTGGTAGGTGTGCTAGGTACCAACTGATGAGCCCAGCCTAGCACACGAGGGCGAAACGCTGGCAACCAGGAATGAGTTAGCTGGAAAATTTATAATGTCCAATAACGGACCATTTATATTGGTATTATAAATTTACTCATTCGGAACAAATATTTCAGATTCCCTATGGGAATCAACATCTATATCATCTGATGGCCAAGCAGGCATCAATTTTTGATGATGGGACAAAGTGTCTCATAGTGCATTGGCACTGCCGGTGGCTACAATTAGCTTACGCAGTGGCCTCCACGGTATGCACTAGCCAGCGTCTTGGTAGGTGTGCTAGGTACCAACTGATGAGCCCAGCCTAGCACACGAGGGCGAAACGCTGGCAACCAGGAATGAGTTAGCTGGAAAATTTATAATGTCCAATAACGGACCATTTATATTGGTATTATAAATTTACTCATTCGGAACAAATATTTCAGATTCCCTATGGGAATCAACATCTATATCATCTGATGGCCAAGCAGGCATCAATTTTTGATGATGGGACAAAGTGTCTCATAGTGCATTGGCACTGCCGGTGGCTACAATTAGCTTACGCAGTGGCCTCCACGGTATGCACTAGCCAGCGTCTTGGTAGGTGTGCTAGGTACCAACTGATGAGCCCAGCCTAGCACACGAGGGCGAAACGCTGGCAACCAGGAATGAGTTAGCTGGAAAATTTATAATGTCCAATAACGGACCATTTATATTGGTATTATAAATTTACTCATTCGGAACAAATATTTCAGATTCCCTATGGGAATCAACATCTATATCAACATACCACTTAGTCGAGCAGCTCTTCTTCTTTCTCTCAATTCTTCCCAACCCAAACATTGCAACATTTTTGTAACGCTACTCTTTTGTCGGAAATCACCCAGAACAAATCGAGCTGCTTTTCTTTGGATTTGAATACAACTAATATTAAAAGTGAAAGCTAAAATTTAGCCAGTTATTAAAATTCAGAACATAAAAATGTGAAAAATGATACAATATATAAAGATGCTAATGGAAAACTGTCTATGATTAAACTATAATCTTGTCGGAGACTAAAACTTCTTCCATTAAAATTCTAATTAAAAACAGTTCATTTAAAATATTAGTGGAAAACCAAAGTGGTAATAATATAAAGCCAACGACATGAGGGCGTGAACACAAGCATAAGTATGATTGTCATAAATACAATCTTTCCAAGGCCGCTGATGAAATTCGTCAGCATAAAGTGAGACAGAAGCATCTGTTGAAAAATTGTAAGTGGCCCTTAGCACCGGTAGGTAATACAATTGGCTGAAACCTTGCCAGGAAATGTCAGTAGATGCAGAAATAATGTTTTATGTTAGTGGAAGTTGTTATTTGTTATCTACTGTTGTGTTGGTTGCTGTTATGTTGGTTGGTTGCTGCCCGTCTCCTTCTGTAGCATATGATGGACGGAGAGCCATTCGTAATGTTGTGGACTCCTTACTAACATCCTTCCCCTCGGGGTGATAACTCCGCCTTTAGCTGTAGAACCGATCTCAAGCCCGGATAAAGGAGGAGACATGCTAAATAGTTGGGCAATGTAAACGTGGTACCACTGTGCCACGTCTTAGTCCAGATCTACAGAATTAGTCCTATATGAGCAGTGTAAATGCAGTAGTCTCTGTGCCCATAAGAACCCTTTTGCCCCTTAGCACATAAGAGCCCTTTAGCCTCAGTGCTCAGAAGAGCCCTTTAGCCCCTGTACCCATAAGAGCAATGTAAACACAAAAGCCTCTGTGTCAGCTCGTCTGTGGGGTCACTGGGACCTACCTCATCCATTCAGATTAGCTCAGAGATTTAAAAAATAAATGCCTTCATCCTGATAAAATCCCCCACCGCCACTAAGAATCGAACCCTGAAATATTTTGTTAAGAGTCAGAGACTTGAAGCCTGGCCTTTTAGGTACGTCATACTTTCAAATTGCTATTCCATACTTCACCTGTCACTTCATGAAACCACATCAGCAGATCATTCATAACATAGCTGGTGTGTAGTAGTGTGTTTTTCATATCACAGCAAACTTAGAAAGCAAGCGACTCTTCACATGTTATGATCTCCTAATACTAACTGTCTTAAGGCCTGTAGTTATTTATTTATTTATTTAATTGTATGGTGATTTTATACAATATATATACAAGGCAAAATCAAACTTTAAAGTCCATCCTTCTCAGCCATTCAGATAAACCAGGTGTGAGAGCGAACAAATCATCAGGAGTGCCAGGGTACGAATGAAGAGGACAGCATTGGACCAGGTGCTCAATCGTCTGTTCTTCCAGGTTACAATCGCACATTGGTGAACTGATTCAACCCCACTTGTACCTGAAATAATTGCAGCAACCATGTCCAGTCCTTAACCTGTTGATACGGCACCAGAGGTTCCTCGGTAGGTCAAAACCGCTTGGCTTATTTGTGGGATCAAGATGGTGGGCACTTGTTCCCAATGTTTTTGTTGATCACTCATGCTTCCAGCTTTCAGTTAAGTCAAATCCATCAGCAATCAGTTGCCCTGCAGTGACACTTGCTGGTCTTCCTGATTGCAGTCGCTGCTCTGACGGATGGCAGAATTCCTGGTGCAGTGGCAAAGAGGGTGATGCAAAGATTTTCTTAGCTTCCCGTAGTAGAGCTTGCTTCCGTCTTAAGTGAGATGGAGGGATGTGACTCAGCACAGGTAACCGGTGACATGGAGTTGATTTGATGGTACTAGTAATGCAACGCATTGTAACGTTCAGTTTTGTGTCTACCTTCATCACATATACACTTTCCGACCAGACAGGAGCATAGTACTCAGTAGCCGAGTAGACAAGCCTGATGCCAGTTAAACGTAGACAATCAGCAGAGGCTCCCCAGGAGGTACCACAGAGTTTATGCAGTATGTTGTTTCTTGCGGCGACTTTATGAGAAAGCTTAGTGATGTGCTCTTTGTAGCTCAGGGTTCTATCTAAAGTGACTCCAAGATATTTTGGGAAAGGGTTGTACCTCAGCTTTCGTCTGTTGAGTAGAACTCTTGGTTTGTAGTTTGCAGCGCGATTCGCTAGATAGAAACAAGAGACTTCAGTTTTTGTTGTGCTGGGGATCAATCTCCAGGTCTTAAAGAAAGTTGACATCTTCTTAAGGTCGTCCGTAAAAATTTGTTCACCGACTTCAAAGTTATTACTCTGTGCTACCAATGTGATGTCATCAGCATATATGAACTTAGTAGATGTTGTGGTTGGTAGGTCATGAATGTACAAATTGAATAGCAATGGTGCTAAAACAGATCTCTGTGGTAGATCGTTATTTAGTTTTCGTTTGTGGCTTTTAGTGTTGCCTAGAAACACTTCGAATTGTCTTTCACTAAGCATGCTAGATATTAGATCCACGATTTCTCGACTTGGTAAAACTTGCAATAGTTTGTAGATCAGTCCCTGTCACCAAACAGTGTCATATGCACCTGTCAAGTCGATGAAAACAGTTGTTGATTTTAGTTGTCCTTGAAAACCAGCTTCGGTATGTGTAGTTAGGGCAAGAACTTGATCGGTGCAGCTGCATCCATGTCTGAATCCAGCTTGTAACAGCTTCTGGTTAGAAGGATTCATTCAAGAAGCTTGAATATGCAACTGAGCAGTGCTATTGGTCGATAACTTTCGGGGCTGTCCTCAGGTTTGCCAGGTTTGAGGATGGCTATAACTTTTGACAGTTTGAATTGTCTGGGCAGTTTGCACTCTTGGATTATGTAAGTGAAGAGAGAAGTGAGCCAGTATATACAATGTGGGCCCATGTTCTTAATAAATTCATTATAGATGTTGTCGGGACCAGCAGCCTTGCAACTGAATCAGTTTAATTGCATTTTCTACTTCCACTGTGGAAAAGGGTCTGGAAAGTGGCTCGTTTCTCGGGGCACTGCGCTTGAGTTTAGAAAGGTTACATTTTACTATTCTGGTATGATTCTTGTCTGTCTTTGTCCTTGTGAGGTCTACGATCCTGTTGGCAATAATATCAGGACTAAGTTTAGGATGCGGCTTTTTGGGGTGTTGCTTGCCAGTTAGTCCATTCAAGATTCTCCAAGCTTTCCTGCTTGACTGCGAAGTTCATTTCTCTAAGTGTAGCTTCCCATTTCTCTCTTCTGCTCTTACTTAAAGAGTGGAGTAGCTGTGAGCCCACTGTTTGATTTCCATAACTTTGGTATTCTTGGTATAAAGCCTCACTATCTTCATTCCATCCAGGAACATATTCCTTTCTGTAACCCCTAGGAATGTTGGACTTAGCAGCTTTGATAACTAGTTTAACAAATTCGTCGTATTTATTTGCTGTCGGCTGAAGATTCTCTGCAGCTAGGCTGGAGTCAAGGTCTTTTGTGAATCCATCCCAGTTGGCTCGTTGAAAGTTCCATCTGGGTAAGGGCATTGAGTTTACAAGGGGAATTTTCAAACCAATTTCCACCATAACAGATCAGTGTTGACTGTTTGGGAAGTTGGACAGAACAGTGCAAGTGGTGTTGAGTGGCTGGTCTAGTTGATCTTTAGACACAAATGTCAAGTCTGGGTTATAATCCTTGTTCCAGCGTGCGGCGTGGAAGGTTCCCTTGTCTTTTATATCAAAAATCAAATGCATATTGTTAGTTTCTGCCCATAGAACTAGAGACTCCCCATTCACAACACATGGAGGCTTGTACAGATTGACAATTTTTAAGTCATTTATCTGAATTGCTATAGTATAAATGTAGCCATCTTCAGTGCAACCAATTACTTGCACTCCACGTAAACTTGACTTCACATAAGTGGCTATTCCATATTGTGGATGGTGGATAGCTTCGACCAGTGTATAAACTGGTATTCATTCGTCCTCTATGCTGGAGATCCTGTCCATCTTTGGTATGGGTTTCTTGGATGTTAACAATATCAATGTTAAGGTCATGCAGTTGTTTTTGAAGATACTCGCATTTGGCAGAACTTATGGCTTCAATATTAAGTTGCATAATGCGGATTGGGTGTTTCTCGCCTCTAGTTTAATTGTTCTAAAAAGAACCGTTACTTGTTATGTTTCTGGGCATATTGTATGTCACCTTTAACACTGTTACTCGTTTAGCACCACCCAGGGGTCACGTGTAGGGTAATTTGAGGTAATACCTACAGACGTGAGTAACGTTCAACCCCCAGGCCTGTAGTATGACTGCAAGATAAACAGCCAACCAAATATGTAGGTTGCAATTCTGCAAACTACAAAAATATTTTCTTGCGTACTTCCAATGGATTTTTACTGTGGTATTGTTATGCGGAAGATGTAGTAACATTTTTATTGTATTGGCAATAAGGTTAGGTACTGAAAATGTAGTGAATTTTAGTGCGGTGGGATACTTGTTCCCGGGTGTTTTCGTTTGTTAACGCTATTTCTTTTGAAACTGCATTACCGGTACTAGAGTCCAATATTAGACTTTTAATAGCTCAGAAAATAATTAGGACTTAAATCTACATATATGAAGACATTTTTAAATGAATTAAAATGCATAAATTGTCGTAGAAAATAAAAAACTAAAAATGTTACATAGACACAGAAGGTAAAATTCAAGCTATGTATCTTATCAAATAATTTCCTACCACACAATGTAATTTTGTGTTTTCTCTAAAACTAATTATGAAGATGTGCAATATGGCAAAAGTAAAGTTTATATTTTAAGTAATGTTATCTGTCTGTTATCGCTACCCTTAGATAACTTTTTCATGAAAATAACTACTGCAAATACACTGCCTGACAAAAAAATTGAAGCACCCCAGAAGAAATGGTCGGGCATCATTGTAACTTTATACACACACACACACTCCATCGGTGGCTATGTAAATTATTAGAGTTGCAATTCTCTGTGACAGGTAGAATGGCCACCAGAGTGCATTAGTGGTGTTCGTGTTTAGTGTTGTTATCAAGCCTGGTAGGGTATAAAAGGGTCCTAAACAGCGTCAGATGTTGAGTGATCACTGTGAAGGACACGGAGATGCCGCGTACTTGTGTGAGACAGAATTATCAGCACTTGACAGGTTTTGAAAGAGGTCTTATTGTGGGTCTCCATGTGGCCAGCTGCTCAAATCGTGCAATATCCAGATTTGTGGGGCATTTGGATGTGACAATGGCCCGATGTTGCACTGCATGGGAACTTGAGGGCAGGCATACTCGTCATCGAGGTTCAGGTCGACCACATCTGACCACCACAAGGAAGATCACTGTACTCTGCACCAAACACATCATAATCCCTTCACATCTGCGCCTGCCATCCGAGAACAAGTAATGGACTCCCTGCAATATTCTGTGTCATCCTGCACCATTGGTCAGAGACTACAGACAGCCGTACTAGCTAGGGAATTGCAGTCCCATGCATAGGCTGCCGTTAACACAACACAGACAGCTGCATGAGGAGTGGTGCCGTGACTGGGAAGCATGGACTGCATTGCGTTCAGTGATGAATCGTGGTTCTGCACTACCCAGGATGACCATCGTATGCGAATATGGTAGTGACCTGGGGAGAGGTCCCATTCTTCCAGTGTTTTGAAGAGGCACAGCCGTGTTATTTCTGGCATCATGGTGTGGGGAGTCGCTGGATATGACTTCAGTTCATGGCTGGAAGTGATTGAGGGAACTTTTACGGCACAATGGTACATCACGGACATCGTGCGTTCTCATGTGTTACCTCACATGCGACAGTATTGAGGTGCCATTTTTCAATAGGACAATGCACATCCACACATGGCATATGCCTCTATGAACTGTCTCTTGAGGTACTCCCGTGGCCAGCAAGATCCCCAGATCTGTCCCCGATACAACATGTGTCTGACCAGCTTGGATGTCAACTCCGTCCCATTGCCAGTATGCAGAATATCAAGTACTAGTTACAACAGTTGTGGGCCAGCATGCCTCAGGAGAGGATACAACACCTTTATGACACCCCTCCCATCCGAAACAGTGCATGCATCCAGCCCAAAGGGGGTGAAATGTCATACTGATAAGTGGGTTCGTGCCGCCAAGTTCTTTGTAACCTGATTGTTCAATCACTGAAATAACATCACATACCCTCTCAACACGTGAAGTTTCATTTTATTTCCTCCTCCCATTCTGGGTGCTTCAATTTTTTGTCAGATAGTATAATAAAAGAAATGTTTCACAATTTAACATGCTTTTTCATTTGAAAATTCAAGCGATCAATTAATTTTCTGTTCCAGTGTAGATAGGCTATCTCTTCATTAGTCCCAATAACCTCTGCATCCATTTCTTCTCAGCCCCCGACAAACTTCGTTTCTATTTCCCAGTTTCATCAGAAAGGTGATCTTCGACACTCATTGAGGGGACTATATTGACAGATCTTCAATCTTCATCTGGGAAATGTAAGATGGAAGAATGCCAATAAAGAGAGCAAAATGGAAGAAACAAAAATAAAGATGAATACATGTGGTAAAAGACTAGGAACACATCACAAACACAAAAGGAGAAATGGAACCTAACAGGTCAATATTAAGCAACTGAACAGAACAAACAAGTGACAAATTAATTCATGTATAGAAAGATTAGGAACATGTTGGGAACACATAACTGGATCAACACAGTGATAACTCAACATTAGAAGTGGGAGTAACAGAAAGAAGCAACAAGGACAAACATGAAAACACAATAGGGAAAGCAAAATCTCCACATCTTCAAAGTTAATAATCACAAAAGACTGCAAGCTGCTTTGTGTTTTTCACACTTCTTCAGGCCCTTCAGAAACACATAAATGAAATATCACTGTAGGATATCATTGTAGTGGTCTTTCCAGGTGAGAGGCGTGCAGCTCTGGAATGGAGGCATGGCAGTAACAATCGATCATTCTTGAAGCTGTATGCATAGCTCACCACATTCCAGGGATGTTCAGCATACGGTAGTTTGTTAGACACTCACCTCCTATGCTCTAGATTGCACAACGGGCTGGCAATTAACGGTGCTCTAATACAAGAGATCTGTGTCAGTAGATTTACTGGCATGTTAAAGAAATCATTTCCTTAGCAGAATTCTGCCATTTTGGCATCTCATTGAACTGATAATAGTTGATGGGATGTCAAACATACACACAATGGACTAACAGCTCAGTACATCATATTTTGCATTTTACTCTCTCAGATAGAAGACTTTTACACTATTGCTTATATCACAGTTTCCTTCATTTAGAACTGTTAGGCTCCTCAGTCTGCTGAAAGTAACTTTGAGTAAATACATATATAAACTACCTGAAAGAGAAAACATATGGTAACAGTATTACACCTGAAAAAGAAACAACTTAATACAAGAGACCTGTGTTGGTAGATTTACTGGCATTTTAAAGAACTCCTTTCCTTGGCAGAATTCTGACATTTTGGCAACTCAGAGTTAATTTCAGCAGACTGTAGAGCCAAACAGTTATAAATTAATTGAGTCGAAACTTAAAAGAGGTGGCTTCAGATATTCAAAAAAAGAAGTTTTCTTCATCCAACATTTCTTCCACCTTGATCATCTGTATATTAGAATAAAGTATATTCATTCTTCATTCATAGTTGTCTTTGTTCTTTTCATCTGTTGCATCCAGCAAGAAGTACGTAACAATTTTCAGGACCGGATGACTTATCTAACCATACGCAATCTTTATGTTTGTGTAGGTCAAAGTGTTGCGCTTCATATCAGAGCTTAGCATTGAAGATGTAGTCCTTGGACAGTATGTTGGTGATCCCAGTGGAGAAGGTGAAGCAAAACTTGGATATTTAGATGACAAAACTGTTGATCGTTCTTCCACAACTCCAACATATGCCTTGGCTGTTCTGAAAATTAAAAATGAGAGATGGGATGGTGTACCATTCATCCTGAGGTGTGGAAAAGGTAGAGTACCAATTGATTGTATTAGACTGGATTGTAATTGTTTTACCACAGATTTCCTGTCCATTGCACAAGTCAATTGTCCTCAATCTAGAGCTGCATTGAGGTGAATGTAATTGTATTATTGAGTCTGTTATTAATGGGCTTAAGGGCTATCACTGGGTCCTCAATATGAATAGAACTAAAATACTGATTCTATTCTATGATGCAAAGATGGGAGGAAGGACAACAAAACATTTTATATATTCTGTTTGTTAAATAGAAAGTAGTCAGGGACAAATTTCTGTTCATTTCAAATTTCAGAGTTGTCTACTGTCATTTTATATATTTTCAGTTGTTTTGTCAGTGATTAAGAAAATGCAGGGTACCTACGTTTTCCTGTTTCAAGTGTTAAGAGGTATGGATAATGTTCTAATATGCTAATAATGAAGAAAATTGGTCACTTATGTGGAGTTGGAAGATAAGGAAGTTTACAACTGCTAATCATTTGAATGTGATAGTGTACACTGATGGGCACCTGCAAGGGGAACCAAGGAGTGGGGGAGGGATGTGTTTGACCCTCTGGAATTCTAAAAATGTTGACATTCAATTGTTTAATGTCATACCAGATTATGTCAGAAACTGAAGTTACTGAGCAACTGTTATAATAGGTAATGATGTGTTTCTGAAATATGAAAGTGAGAGAAAAGACATTGGCAAGTTCTTAATGCAGGAAAATATATGAGGCACTCTTAAGTACAAATTATTGCTAAAATCATGGGCTACAACTAACGACTTTAACGGGGATTTGCAAGCTGGAGCCAGCCAGGCATTCAGACACCTGTGGTTGAAAAATGATTTTACGTAGCTATGCTATTCTCGCAAACTGAAGGGTGCCGTTGTCAAATGTGTGTTCTGTTGAAGCCGAGCATTAACAGAGTTCTTCAAGGGTCATTCATTATGAAACCTTTGATAAAATACAACGACTTCAATGCCAGCGCCAAAGATCATATAAAATCAAATTGGCACAGACAATCATCAGAAAAGGCAAAAATATTTCTGGATATCTATGAAGGAAGTCAACTCACAGTCGCTGATCAAAACAATAATTGTAGTCTCCATCATCAGACTGAACAAAATAGAAATAGCTGGAACCAGTTTTGACAACCATTATTTTCTGTGGATCTCATGGTATCTCACTTCAAGGGATTTATTAGAATTCTGCCTGGAAGCTGGAGATGTACTATAAGAAGATCTTTCCCATTCTGCAAAAAAAAATAAAAAATTACAAGGCTCATCAAATTCAAAATGAAAGCATTTTGAGAACAGGAATTATGAGAGATACTGGTTACGGAAGCAAATTCGTACAATGCCTTCTCTGTTTTTGTTGATGAGACAGATGACATATCTGGAACCAAGCAGCTACCTATTGGAATTGGATTCTTAAAGAATATTTCTGTTGATGATTTTCAATACATGAAATGTGTGAAGATGGAGAATGGACAGTGATGGTGAAGTGAAGATGATTGTTGATGACATTTGTGATGCCCTTCAAAATCAGTTCAAACACCAATTAGAGTGAACCACTGCTGCTAGGAGCATCCCACAATTGCCAATGTTGATTTGATTTTAAATGTTCATGATGAGGGAGCAACAGTGGCAGCAGGATGAGGAAGCTACATGATTGCAGGATGAAGCGAGGGGGAGAGCTTCACTGATTATAGGATTTCTGTGTTGGAGACCTGTTGTCGGGTATTTGTAACCGGAGATTGTAGATATGGTTTATGATAGTGGGGAAGGAGTAGAAAGATTGAAAGTCTGCGGATGGAGTATCATAAGGGATTTGGATGGTTGTGCGCAGTGTTTGTTGGTCTAATTTAAGGAAATGTAAATAATGCCAATTATTTGTGATCAGCCATGTCAGGGAAATATGTTATGATGGGTTAGATGTAGGATTTCTGGACGTTTAGGATTTTGGAAAGTTTGAGCCCCACGTGTTACCAGTAAGAATATGGAGGACTCGAAGCATTGTAGGTCTATTTTATACATGTCATTGAGATGCCATTGGAAGTTGTCCTGGAATTTAATTCCTAGGAAATTGAGGAGATTGGTTTTTGTGAATGGGGTATCATACATTATTAATGGGACACGGTGTCTTAGACGAAAAGACAGGATTTCTTTCAGAAGACTATAACTTGGTTTTTGGAGGAATTGATGGCTATGTTCCAGCAATTTAACCATGTTTCTAAGGGATATGGGTATGACTGGAGCTTTTCAGTTAAGGAGAGAGTGGTATGAGTGATGGTTAGGATAGCTAAATCATCAGCATACTGTTAGAGGCAGAGTGGAGTTTTAGGGTGAGGAATATCATGGGTAAATGTAATGTAGAGAAATGGTGTGATAGGGGAGCCTTGTGAGGGACCTGCTGTCATCTGGGTGGTGTATGAGGGTGTAAAGTGGATTATAATTTGGGCAGTTCTGTGTAATATTGGGCTACTGATAAATCTGATGGTGTTGGGCCTGTTGTGTAGGGGTAGCATGTCTGCCTCTTATCCAGAGGCCCCAGGTTCGATTCCCAGCCAGGTCAGGGATTTTTACCTGAATCTGAGGGCTGGTTCGAGGTCCACTCAGCCTACGTGATTACACCTGAGGAGCTATCTGACTGTGAGATGGCGGCCCTGGTCTAGAAAGCCAAGAATAACGGCCGAGAGGATTCATCGTGCTCACCGTATGACAGCTCATAATCTGCAGGCCTTTAGGCTGAGCAGTAGTCGCTTGGTAGGCAATGGCCCTTCGGAGCTGTTGCGCCATGGGGTTTGGTTTAGTTTGGTTCTGTTTGGATAAATCAGATGATTGTGGTAGAAAGTGGGAGATGGCAGAATTTATATACACTGACTGACAGAGCAAATGCAGCACCAAGAAAGAGTGGTTCGAAAGGGATGAAAGTTGGGGAAAAAACAGAGACGGCACGGACGAATAATTGTTGTTTATTTCAAACCGATATGCAGGTTACACAATGCACACGGCATCGACTCAGTAGGATGTAGGACCACCGCGAGCGGCGATGCACGCAGAAACACGTCAAGGTACAGAGTCAATAAGAGTGTGGATGGTGTCCTGAGGGATGGTTCTCCATTCTCTGTCAACCATTTGCCACAGTTGGTCATCCGTACGAGTCTGGGGCAGAGTTTGCAAACGGCGTCCAATGAGATCCCACACGTGTTCGATTGGTGAGAGATCCAGAGAGTACGCTGGCCACGGAAGCATCTGTACACCTCGTAGAGCCTGTTGGGAGATGCGAGCAGTGTGTGGGCGGGCATTATCCTGCTGAAACAGAGCAATGGGCAGCCCCTGAAGGTACAGGAGTGCCACCGGCCGCAGCACATGCTGCACGTAGCGGTGGGCATTTAACGTGCCTTGAATACGCACTAGAGGTTACGTGGAATCATACGCAATAGCGCCCC
The DNA here is from genome assembly GCF_040414725.1 of Anabrus simplex. Lineage (NCBI taxonomy): Eukaryota > Metazoa > Arthropoda > Insecta > Orthoptera > Tettigoniidae > Anabrus > Anabrus simplex. Next base: position 977,483,104 of record NC_090266.1, read on the forward strand.
AAACCATGATGCCGCGTTGTCTAGCGGTAGGGTGCTCCACAGTTACTGCCGGATTTGACCTTTCTCCACGCCGACGCCACACTCGTTTGCGGTGACTATCACTGACAGAACAGAAGCGTGACTCATCGGAGAACACGACGTTCCGCCATTCCCTCATCCAAGTCGCTCTAGCCCGGCACCATGCCATGCGTGCACGTCTATGCTGTGGAGTCAATGGTAGTCTTCTGAGCGGACGCCGGGAGTGCAGGCCTCCTTCAACCAATCGACGGGAAATTGTTCTGGTCGATATTGGAACAGCCAGGGTGTCTTGCACATGCTGAAGAATGGCGGTTGACGTGGCGTGCGGGGCTGCCACCGCTTGGCGGCGGATGCGCCGATCCTCGCGTGCTGACGTCACTCGGGCTGCGCCTGGACCCCTCGCACGTGCCACATGTCCCTGCGCCAACCATCTTCGCCACAGGCGCTGCACCGTGGACACATCCCTATGGGTATCGGCTGCGATTTGACGAAGCGACCAACCTGCCCTTCTCAGCCCGATCACCATACCCCTCGTAAAGTCGTCTGTCTGCTGGAAATGCCTCCGTTGATGGCGGCCTGGCATTCTTAGGTATACACGTGTCCTGTGGCACATGACAACACGTTCTACAATGACTGTCGGCTGAGAAATCACGGTACGAAGTGGGCCATTCGCCAACGCCGTGTCCCATTTATCGTTCGCTACGTGCGCAGCACAGCGGCGCATTTCACATCATGAGCATACCTCAGTGACGTCAGTCTACCCTGCAATTGGCATAAAGTTCTGACCACTCCTTCTTGGTGTTGCATTTGCTCTGTCAGTCAGTGTAGTAGACCTGGATGCCATAGTCAGAGGTTTTGTCTACATTCAGGCATACCAGCTTGGCAGTTCTTCTGGGACAAAGGAATGGGTTGAGAGAGGCAGAGATGTGGTGTTGATTTTGCATGGCATGGTGGTTATGGAAGCCTATTTGGGATTCGGGTACAAGTCCTAGGGAATTGTGACTAGAGGACATTCTCTTACCCAGTCTTCCTTCTAGGATCTTGGATAGTTCAGAGAGGAGGCTTATAGGTATGTATGAATAGAGGTCAGAGGATAATTTATTGGGCATAAGGAAGAGGAGGATATTGGCTTTACACCAGTGGTTGGAGTAAGCACCGATGTGTAGTATGAAGGTATAGATAATGCTTATTAGATGAATGAGTATGGGAGGGGCTTCTTGAATATGATGATCTGTCTGTCTGTTAGGTCATCAGCCCAGAGGCTGGTTGGATCCTCAAATAGCACCACCAAAGGTTATGCGGTTATAAGGAAACCCCAAAAACCAATGGCAGCACCAAAATGAGGCGTACTAGGCAAGATGAGGAGTGAGGTAGTTTGCCATTGCTTTCCTCGCGAATATGATGATATGAAATGTGATTGGAACCAGCAGAGATGTTTTTCCTGAATTTCAAAAAATTGTTTAATTTCACTGAGTGTGATAGGGGAATTTAAGGAGTGGGAATAATCTACTTGGAGGAAGTGATAAAAAGAAGTTCAGGGAGATCTGACTGGACATACATATTCATCTGGGTGGGCAAAGTTAGGACCACAGGAAGAAGAAAATACTTTAGAGTCAGTGAATAAGTCTGCTTTATCTTTATCTGTAATTGGATGATTAGGAGGGTTCATTATAAGTAGGGAGAGACCTATTATTTGTAGTAAGTCTGTGGAAAGTTGTCCAAAATTTTTGAGTTTCATGTAAGTCAGCTAAGTCATTGCATGTTTCTGTCCAGAGTTTATGTTTTATTGCTTTAACCCTTTCCCACCCGCATTTTCACTCCGCTTATCCCCAGGTTTCTACCTATTATTTCGCAAAAACTTAAACAGACCGTATTGTTTCAGAAAAAGTTAAATACAGTAAAAACTATTGGTCACAATCAATTCAAATTTTCAATAACATTAGAAAATATACCATCACATCCATGTCTCTGTTTATTGAGTCATAATGTGTTCCCCCCCCCCCCCTCCTCCTCGTGATAATCGACACAGAGACAGTCTGCATTTGTCACATTCCCATGTTGTCTGAATCCCTCAAAACCAATAATCACGTGATTTTGGAAGTGGAATGATGCCCATGTATATAAGATTTTATTTCATCTGGGCAAGGGTCTTCCCATTCTGTTTTTATCTTACCGGAATGCGACTGTTTGAAGACTGCATTGTTATATGCGCAATAGGCTATGTCACTGAATAGTTTTTCTCCTCCTAACATAACTAAAAACAATCTCTTTCCCCTAATTC